>NW_022103920.1:70935895-70962982 GCF_000313985.2 Echinops telfairi
TACATCCATTGTGTCAAGCACATTTGTACATTTGTTGCCATCATCATTTTCAAAACATTTGCTTTCTACTTGAGTCCTTGATATCAGCTCATTTCCCCCCTCCTCCCTCCCTGCTCCCCCTCTCTCATGAACCCTCGATAATTTATAAATTATTAATTTGTCATATCTTACACTGTCTGATGTCTCCCTTCACCAATTTTCCTGTTGTCCATCCCCCAGGGAGGAGGTTATATATAGATCCTTGTAATCAGTTCCCCCTTTCTACCCAACCCTCCTTCTACCCTCCCGGTATCACAACTCTCACCACTGGTCCTGAAGGGATCATCTGTCCTGGATTCCCTGTGTTTCCAATTGCTATCTGTACCAATGTACATCCTCTGTTCTAGTCAAATTTGGAAGGTAGAATTGGGACTATGATGGGGGGGAAGGAAGCATTTAGGAACTAGAAGAAAGTTGTAAGTTTCAGCATTGCTACCCTGTACCCTAACTCGCTCATCTCCTCCCTGAGACCCTTCTGTGAGGGGTATCCAGTTCCCTCCAGATGAGTTTGGGTCTCCACTCTGCACTCACTCTCAGTTACAGTTATATGATTTTTGGTTCTTTGATGCCTGAAACCTGATCCCTTTGACACCTCGTGATCATAAAGGCTTGTGTGCTTCTTCCACGAGGGCTTTGTTTCTTCTGAGCTAGATGGTTATTTGTTTATCTTCAAGTCTTTAAGACCCCAGACACTATATATTTTGATAGCTGGGCACCATCAGCTTTTTTCATCACATTTGCTTATGCACACATTTGTCTTCAGTGATCATATCAGAAAGGTGGGCACACACTGATATGATTTTTTGTTCTTTGATGCCTGATACTTAGTCCCTTCTACACCTCGTGATCACATAGGCTGGTGTGCTTCTTCCATGTGGGCTTTCTTTCTTCTGAGCTAGATGGCTGCTTATTTACCTGCAAATCTTTAAGACCCCCAGATGCTATATATTTGGATAGCCAGGCACTATTAGCCTTCTTCTCCACATTTGCTTATGCACACATTTGTCTTCAGCTATTGTGTTGGGAAGGTGTGCATCTTGGGATGCCAATTTGATAGAACAAAGTGTTCTTGCATTGAATAGGTACTTGAGTGGAGGTCCAATGTCCATCTGCTGCCTTAATACTAAACCTATAAATATATGCACATAGATCTATTTCCCCACCATCCTATATAAATATATTTACATATGTACATGCCTGCATTTAGACCTCTATAATACCCTTTGCCTCCTAGTTCTTTCCTCTATTTCTTTTTACTTTCCTCTGGTCCCATAATCATGCTCAGCCTTCATTTGGGTTTCAGTAATTTCTCTCGGTTACATTGCCCTTGCTGAATCCCTACCAGGCCTCTCACACCCTCCTTGCCACTAATTTTGGATCACTTGTTGCTCCCCTGTGCCTAGGTTGGTCAACACCACCTCCTTTCCCTGGTCTCCCCCTCTCCCATGTCCCCCTAGAATCATCGGTCTCATTTTCTCCTCCAGACTGTTTATCTAGCCTATCTTATCTAGATAGATCTGCAGAGATAATAATACACACACACACAAAGGCATAGTAAGACAAGTAACAAAAGAGAACACAATGATGACCACAACAAGGAAAACCTATGGCCCAGAAAAGAATAAATTAATTAAAAAAGAAAAAGAAAAAAATTTATAAAAGAAAGAAAAACCTGTAAATAGATCAAAGTCTGATTTTTGACCTCTAGGTATGTCCTCCAGACAAGTCCCATGGGGTGCCACACTCTGGCCCAAAAGTCTATCCTTTGCACTCCCTAGGGAGCTCCCTGCTCTGCTCCCCCATCCACCCACCCCTGCTGCTCTGCTGCATGCCTTTAGTGTTTTGCCTTGGTGTCTGGGGTCAGACCGGGCAGATCCTGTCACTGAGTCCCCAGTGTTGTCCCTAGTAGGGCCATGGGTCAGCAAGGGACGTTGTGTCTCATAGTGGGATCAACCATATAGTCCACTCTGTGCATTGACTGTTTGAAGTGGGGATATCATCCTCCAGGCCTGGTGGTCCAGGATGTGCTCCACTCTCTCTTCCTCCCCATTTATTTGTTCCCATGTGTTCTGATCAGACATGTCCCTCTCTCCTAGCTGCAGCTTCAGTGCTGTCCTCTACAGTAAATTCTTCCGTGGGGAGGGGCAGTTGTCCATGTAGCTGGTATGGGGCGGAGCCCTCAGGCCCCTCGACTGGCTCCCCTCTCCATGCCCGCACACTGCATTTGTGTCCCGGAACACCGGATTTAATTCTGGTCCCTCTTTCCCTATGGAGACCCAACAATAACACCACCCCCCCCCCCCCCCCCCCCCCCCCCCCCCGCCCCACCTTGGGTGGGTTAGTGCCCTATTCCCCTGCCACACATCTATCTCTCTCTTTTTTCCTTTCCTCCACCCTCCTTTTTAATTGGATACCCCTGTATTTGGTCTGACCCCTGCCATACTACCTGGACCTCACCCCTGGAGTGTTTGCATACACTAGCTTATTCCCTGTGCCCCTTTTGCATTTTTCTTTTCTTTTGTTTTCCTCCAGTTCTTCCCATGCAGTGATGTGCTTCATGTGTTCATCACTACTCTTTAGCAATGCGTAGTACTCCATTGTATGTACGTACCACAGTTTTTTTTTAATCCATTTGTCTGTTGATGGAAATTTGGGTTGTTTCAAACTCCTTGCATTTGTGAACTGGGCTGCAATGAACATTGGAGAACCGATGTCTGGTCGTGGTTTGTTTCTTCTGGATATATGCCCATTAGGGGGATTGCTGGGTTGTATGGTAGCTCAATTTCCATCTGTTTTAGAAATCACCAAATTGAATTCCATAGTGGCTGCACATACCTACAGGTCCACCAGCAGTAGATGAGAGTTCTTATCTCATCACAGCCCCTCCAACACTGTTGCTTTCTGATTTTTTGAATTGGGCTATCTTTGAGGGTGTTAGGTGGTATCTCATAGTTGTTTTAATTTGCATTTCTCTTATGGCTAATGATCAGGAACATTTTCTCATATGTTTATTGGCCATTTGGATTTCAAACTCTGTGAAACTTCTATTCAGGTCCTTTGGCTACCTCCTCAGTGGGCAGTTAGTTTTTCTCTTATTGTAAGCTTGCAAAGTATTGTAGATTTTAGTAATAAGGCTTTTGTCTGATGTGTCATTGCTAAAGATGTTTTCCCAGTCAGTGGGCTCTCTTATTACTCTATTGGTGAATTCTTTCGATGTACACAGGTGACTTATCTTCAGTTTATCCCACGTGTCTATTTGTGACTCTTCTGTATTTGTATCCTTACCTATTTCTGATAGCCTATGTATTCCCTGTCCCAACGTTCCCTTATTAAAGTCCCTAATTATTTGGGGTTTTATCTCAAGGTCTATGATTCACTTGGGTTTATTCTTGTGCAGGGAGTGAGGTAAGGTTCTTGCTTCACTTTTCTGCAGGTAGATATCCATATTTTCCAGCACCATTTATTGAAGAGGGCAGCTGCTTCCCATTTGATATTTTTGGGGCCCTTATCAAAGATCAGTTGGCTGTATGCTGATGTTTTTATTTCTGGGTCTTCAGCTATTTTCCATTGGTCTGAATATCTGTCGTTATACCAGTACCACACTGTTTTGACTGCTGTGGCCATATAATACCTGCTAAAGTCAGGTAGAACAAGCCCTCCAACTTTGTCCTTCTTCTTGAGGAGTTCTTTGCTAATTCTGGACTTCTTTCCCCTCCATACGAAGTTGGTAATCAGTTTTTCCAATTCTTTGAAGAAGGATGGAGGTATTCATATCGGATAGCATTGAACTTATATAGTGTCTTGGACAGAACTGACATCTTTACTATATTGAGTCTGCCAATCCACGAGCATGGGATGTTCTTCCATTTGTTGAGGTAGCTCTTGGTTTCTCGTAGTAGTTTTATAATTTTCCTCATACAAATCTTTCATTTTTTTAATCATCTCTTCTGTGATCTTGTCTGATGTGTAGAGCAATCCGATAGACTTCTGTTTGTTGATCTTGTATCCTACCACTCTGCCTTTTCCTCTATTGCTTCCAATACTCCACTTGTGGAGTTTAGGGGATTTTCAATGTATAGAATCATATTGTCTGTGAATAATGATAATTTTGCCTCTTTCTTCCCCAGATGAATGCCTTTGATGTCTTTTCGTCTTATGTTGTTAGCTAGGACCTCCAGTATGATGCTAAACAGGAGTGAGGACAAGGGGCATCCTTGTCTGGTCCCTTTTTTCAGTGGAATTGTTTTTGTCTTTTCTCCATTAACTACCACGTTGGCTGTTGGTTTTTATATATAGCTTGTATAATAATGAGACATTTTCCTTCTATTCCTATCTTCTTGAGCAAATATCTTTCTTGATTATAAACCATGCTATATAGTTCCTTGTTCTATTTGAAAGTCTGCCTCTTGTTCTACATTGTGCTGCACATTAATACAATTCAGTTGTCCAGAATTCCAATACATTATCTGTTCCTTTCCACAGAAATGAAGATTTTTCAAGGTTAGTAAAACCCAAGCAAACCATTTCTTAATATTCTCTGCTGTCAGCAATTACATCCCTGATTCTACATCATTTTCTGAAGCTGGCTTGAATTTTCAGCAGCTCCTTGGCGATACACTGCTGCAACAATTTTTAAATTATCTTACTTGTGCCCAATATGATTATCAGTTGATAATCTCTATATTCTATTGTATCCCCTTTCTTTGGAATGGATACATATATACATTATTCCCATCAGTTAGTCAGTCTTCCAAATTTCATGGCTTAAACTGAGTGTACTCACAGTATTGTATCGATTTGTTGAAATATCTGGTATTCATCAGTTCCTGAGGTTGATGTTGTAAAAGTTCCACCTTCCAACAGTGCTTTTAGTGTAGATAGAACATCTCCCTTCTATTTCATTGTTGTTGTTGGTTTTTTAAAAATCATTTTATTGGGGGCTCATAAAACTCTTATCATAATCCATATATCCATCCATTGTGTCAAGTACATTTGTACATTTGTTGCCATCATCATTCTCAAAACATTTTCTTTCTACTTGAAACCTTGGTATCAGCTCCTCATTTTCCCACTTCCTCCCTAATGAACCTTTGATAATTTATAAATTATTATTTTTTCATGTCTTACACTGACTGATGTCTCACTTCATCCACTTTTCTGTTGTCTGTCTCCCAATGAGGGATTTATATGTAGATCATTGTAATTGGTTCCACCTTTCTCCCCCACCTTCCCCTGAGGAAGTTATCTGTCCTTGATTTCCTATGTGTCCAGCTCTTATCTGTATCAGTGTACATCCTCTGGTCTACATGGATTTGTAATGTAGAATTGGGATCAGGATAGTGGGGAGGAAGAAGCATTAGAGAACTAGAGTAAAGTTGTATGTTTCATCAGTGCTATACTGCAATCTGACGGGCTCATCTCCTCCCTGAAACCCGTCTGTAAAGGGATTTCTGATTGCCTACAGATGGGCTTTGGGTCTCCATTCCATACTCCCTCTCATTCACAATGATATGATTTTTGGTTCTTTGATACCTGATACCTGATCTTATCGACACCTCATGATCACACAGGCTGGTGTGCTACTTCCATGTGGGCTTTGTTGCTTCTCAGCGAGAAGGCTGCTTCTTTACCTTCAAGTGTTTAAGACCCAAGACGCTATATCTTTTGATAAACAGGCACCATCAGCTTCCATCACCACATTTGCTTATGCACCTGCTTTGTCTTTGGCGATGGTGTCAGGAAGGTGACATCATGGAATGCCAGGTTAATAGAACAATATGTTCTTGCATTGAGAGAGTACCTGAGTAGAGGCCCAATATCCATCTGCTACTTTAATTCTAGACTTATAAATATATGCACAGGGAGCTATTTCCCCATTGTCATATATATATTTACATATGCACATGCCTGTATTTAGACCTCTATAAATTCCCTTTGCCTCTTAGTTCTTTACTCTAATTCCTTTTACTTTCCTCTCATCCCACTATCATGTTTAGCCTTCATTGAGTTTCAGAAATTCCTCTTGGTTACATTGCCTTTGAACAAGCCCTACCAGGCCTCCTACACCCTGCTCACCTTGGATTTTGGTTCACTTATTGTTCCCTTGTCCCTGGGTTTGTTACCACCCTCTCCTTTTCCCCCACCTTCCCCTCTCCCATGTCCCCCCACAACCATGGGTCCCATCCTTGGTCCTGTTGTTTTCTCCTCCAGATTTTTTATCCCACCTATCTTATCTAGATAGACCTGCAGAGATAAGAATATGCACAAAAAACAAGACAGAGCTAAACAAAGCAACAAAAGAAAAGAAAAGAAAATGACAACAAAAACTAAAGACAAAAAAAGAAAAGAAAAAAAAGCCTGTAAATAGTTCAAGGTCTGTTGTTAACTTTTAGGAGTGTTTTCTGGTGCAGTCTAATGGGGTGCCATGCCCTGACCCCAAAGTTATTTTTGGTATTCCCTGGGGACTTCATTGATCTGTTCCCTTTGCTGTTCTGTTGCACACCATTAGTGCTTCACTTCAGTAAGGTGGGGTCAGATCTGGGGCAATTTCCACACTGTGTCTCCAGTGTTGTCCCCCATAGCAGTATGGGTCAGTGAGGGATGTCATGTCTCATAATGGGGCTGGCCCTATGGTTCACTCTGTGCTTTGCATACTCTGAGTGGGAATATTGTCCTCAGAGCTTGGTGGGCCAGAATGTGTTCCACTCTCTCTTCTTCTCCCTTCATTTTCTCCTGTGCACTCTGATCGGACATATCCCTGTCCCTGAGCTGTAGCTTCAGTGCTGTCCGCTAAAGTGAATTCTTCCATGGGGAAGTGGGTGGCTCTCCACGTAGTTGGGATTGGGGCCGGCCCCTCAGACCTCTCTACTGGTTTTTGATCAGAGACTATTTCCTAAATTGGTTGAACTTTGACTAATCATTTTTGGTACAGCGATTCTGTGCATTCTTGGATGCAGTCTGTGCCATTCAATATCTTGCTGTGGCAGTTATATATCTCCTGTCAACTTGAGCCAAGGGGCGGAGTCTACCCTGTCAATCAGGTCATAGCTAATGATGCCTCTGTGTGGGCATGGGCTTCTCCTGAGGATTCTGGGAACTCCTTCTTCCTCCCTGGAGACAGGACACACACTGTCTCTGCTTGACCTTCTGTTGACAAGCCACATGGAGCCACACTAATGGCAGCCAGAGCCCTGGACCTGGAGGAGCGTCATGGAGAGCCACACCAGCACAGAGATGCTTCCACAAGATTTTCACCCACTGGCCTGTGATCTTCCTGCATTTGGCATCCTTGCATGGGTTGCGTGGGTCTGAAGAGTAATTTATAGACTGATATCAGACATGTGGGCTAATATCAAAGTTATGGACTTGATCTGGACTGGGCTGGAATGTCATTGATGCATAATTACTTCTTCATATAAAGTTCTCTCTTACATATTTATAAGTGTCTCTGGATTTGTTTCTCTAGTCTACCCAGACTAACACATTTGCTCATTGAATCCTTCAATAGTCCAAGTGGAGGCTTGAATGATTTCTTCAGCACTGTTGTTGGAGAAGTGTCAAATGTGTTCTTCCTTTCAGATTTCCTAACCCCAGGTCTTTGCACATTTCACTGTAATTTACCGATCTCCCCAAGGTGCCTATTGAAATCTTATGATCAACCTTTTCCTTCATCATTTATTTCATTCATTTTAGCTACTCCATGTGTCAGTTTCTTCTGACATTCACTTTGTCTTTTCTTTCTTTCCTGTTGCTTTAACACCTTTTTGTGTTCTCCCGGTATGATGTTCTTGATACCATGCAACAACTTGTCAATTCTTCAGATTTTAATGGTTATGATGGATTATTGAGGTGATCGCTAAATTCAAGTGGGGGTATACAGAAGATTGTACTTTGGCTCTAGTGTACTCGCTTCAATTTTCTTTCACATCAACTTGCATAAGAACCACTGACAATCAGTTCCTCAGTCTGCCCTTGGCCTGGCACATTAGTCCTGAAGTGACACCTTTGCTGTTTTCACTTTAAATAGCGTGCCACACTCTTCCTCTGCCCCCAAGAGACTCCAAACTCACTGTCATCAAGTTGATTTTGGCTCGAAGCAATCGTTTAGGACAGAGTAGACTTGCCCCTGTGAATTTGCAAAATATTACTTTTTATGAAAGCAGAAAACCTCATCTTTCTCCCAAGGAGCAGCTGGTGTTTTCAAACCACGGACCTTGTGGTTGGTATATTAGTACCTAAACCATAACACCACCAGGGCTCCTAGGGTGGTATAGAGGGATAGAATTATGTATGATTTAAACTGTGTTTTATTCTCACAGGTGAATCAGTAAAATAATCCCTCTTTCATTTTAATTTAAATTTTGAAGGTGGAATGATTTTTCAGTGTTTGAGGTTGCCAGATAGACTGGAAAGTTGATGGACTACAAAAGCAGTTAAATTTGAATTCAGGCTCTCATCTGTTGGAATGATAGTTTATACCAGTTAACCTCTTTGAACTGTGATTACAATGGGAACAAAAAATGAAAATCAAAATTATCTTTAAAAATGATGTAGAAATAACTAGAACAGAGCTTGGTTAGATTAGGCACTTGATAGATATCATTTTAACCCTTTCATTTTAAATAATGGAGTTATCATTGCTAAACTATTAGTGCTGAATTAAGGGGATAAATGTAATAGCTAAAAATGTGAATGTAATAGCTAAAAATGTATGTAAGTGAACAATAAAAGATGTATGAGAAAATTCTATTTCATATAAAACAGTGTCATTGTATCAGAACATGATAATTTAGCAAATCCAATCACTTAATAGCCATAATTAAGAACTAATTTATTTAATCCTTATTATGTGCCAGGCACAATGCTAACTATTTTACATTCATTTTCACAATGAGGCCTCATAAATGTCTTATGAGATTAGTACTATTTATCCATATTATAAAAATGAGTAAATATTGATAGAGTAATTTAGCAGCGTGTTCCTCTGTGGGTTTGGGTCTAAATATTGCTCTCATTGCAGATAAAGAAGATAAAGAAACATTCAGATGTAATCTCATATACATAAACAAGTAGATATAGTCTAGCTCATTTTCTTAAAACTGTATTATTTTCTCATCTGATCTAAGATAGAATTGAAACATAGAGTGCTTTATACATCAGTTTTGGACAAGATGTTTAAATCCCTGATCAAAGAATAGAAACACAAACCTCAACAAAACAAACTCACAGTCCCTGAGTCGTTTCTGAGGCTGTGGGTCTTCCTGGGAGCGGGAAGCCTGCTCTTTCTCCAGGGAGAGCCGAGCCTTGACTGTCCCCCCAGCCACACTGGGGAAGAAAGACTGGGCTTTCTACCCCATGAAGAGTGACAGTCCCCAAAACCTGTACCGGGAGTTCTCCCTCATCTCAGAGAGTCTCTATGACTTGCAATGGGCTTGGCGGCAAGGAGTTGGGTTTCTGGTGTACATTTACAATCTTTTCTATTTTAGATCTTGGTGCTGAATGATGGATACCAATAAAATGTTTTTCAAATCAATTCACAGTTTGTTTTCATTTTGGTCTATTAAAATGTAATATTTTCAATATAAAGTCATATAGGAAGAATAGTCTGTTATCACTAGTGATTATGCATATAAAAAGTGTTCTATAATGAACTTGTATCGCATCTTTAACTTACTTGTCTAACTTTGCCAGGAAAATGTTTTCCATTGACAGTATAAGAAGACTTTGTTTAAAATTAGAAGGCAAATGGAGTCGCTTCAGATATATGTTATATAAGGGAACATTAGCAAATGAAATAAAGGTGATTTGGGGCTTTCTAGCACTTAGAATCATCTTTCACTTTGAACTCTAAATTATTTAAGGCCCAGAAGGAGACACTTGGTAAATAACAGGAAACAACACAGAAGTCAAATGCAGATTGTGGTATTTGCTGACTTTAACACTTGGGTTACCAAAATCCAAGTTAGAGATAATTTATTTACTTTGAGTTATTTCCAAAACATACATTTCTGAGTAGATAAATGAGATCATTAGCAAATGACTAATTAAATGTTACAGGGAAAGAAAACAAAAACTTCTGTTTTGATGTTAAAGCAAATTCTATGAGGTATCCAAGAAGCTGAAAATATGCTTTCTTCAGAGCAATGATTGATAGTCTTATTTCAGTATAAATTAATGATGATGTGTGTCTATAAAATACAATTTATCACCAACAAGGCAGTACATGAGTAAATACTCAGGAAAACTGTAATTCTAGGGTGTATGTAGACAATTTTATTCATCTGGAAGTAGTGGGGGCTCTGTTGGCATGATGTTTGGGTACTTGGCTGCTTTAACCCAAAGGCTTAGAGTTCAAACCCACCCAAGTGGCTCTACAGGATAAAGCCTGGCAGGCTACTTCTATTGTACAAATTACAGCCCCGACGTTGTTGGTTTTTCTGTCATGTGTGGTGGATGGAGATCAAAATTTGACTAGACAGCAGCTGTAGTGGTTAGATTTTATGCTAAGTTGATAGTACGTGTGTGGAGGTAAGGGTGAACTCCAGCCTGCCTGGTGATGCTTACCAGTGAGACCTTTTCATATGGGATGCAGTGGGAACATAGCCCTCTCTAGTATTTTCACTCTTTCTGCTTTCTTGGACTCTATCTGTCTCCAGGGGCTGCCCCTCGTCAGTCTGTGACCCTGGGAACCAAATTGGGAGCTGCCAATGCCCTGCCATGCTCCCACCAACATTGGATCCATCGATTCTGCACCCACCAGCCTGTGATCTCCCTGTTCCTGCTTCACTTCTCTGCTTCACGGATGTGCAGCTGCATGAGTCTGGAGAGGGCTGTGGTTAGCATTAGACCCATGGATTTGAGTGAGACTAAGCTAGGACGCCTTCTTGATATAAATTACTTTTTGATAAGAATTTCATTCTTATACATATATGAATGAGACAGTTGGTTTCTCTAGGCAACTCAGCTAGCACAATACCTAACAACAACCACAAAATATGAAAGGAATGAACAAGGAAGAACCGGCAATCTACTTTCAGAACTCTACCAGTGAAACCTCAGTACTTTGTTAATCAAATACTGTAATATAATTTTCAAAATTTTGATGAAGGTATTAACTCTTAAAACAAACCAAGAAAACCCATCGTTTGTGCAAAGGGGTCCTGATGACACAGTGCATTAAGCAATGGTCAGTTAGCTGCTTTGCTCGAGAAAGGTAAGACTTCTTGAGCTCATAAAGATGTAGTCTGGAAGAACTCAGGGAGCAAGCAGTTCAATCCTGTCCCGCAGGACTGCTGAGTTGGACTTGACTCAAGGTCAGTGGGTTGGGATTGGCTATCTTGGGTGCAAATCACCAGGAACAGAAATCCACCTGTTTACAACCTCAATTAAAATATACAAAGTGAACTCTTGAACTGTCTTCTTTTTTATTGAATTTCCATTTCCTTTGTGATATTCATGTAGCTACATTACACTTTTCCAGCATTTTCTTTCAGAACTTCTCTAAAGTTACCCTATTCTTCATTTAAAGTAGTTTCTACTTATAGATTTCTACTCAGACATCATAGCCTTGAATTCCTGGGATCTGACTGGTCTTTTTTTTTTTTTTTTTTAACTTTCATGAAAGGAAATGAGCATAAATGATGATTCCTTTATTAACTTCAGTAATGAAATCATTTATTGGCATCTGATTCTGAGGATACTTGGTTCATTCGTTATGTAGCAGACAGGTTTTTTTCTTTTAAGACTGAAGTCAGAATACGTTTTTAACGGCAATGGTCCTTAAAGTTTAACTACATATAACTTTTTAAATAGTGAGAATTCATTATTTATACCACTCAAATTCATGGCAAATCCCCCTTTAAATATAAACACCACTTTCTTGGTTTTGATTTCCAAGTGGTGCAGTACAAATCCATTCAGAGCTGAATACATGTGTGTGTTTTACCACTTTTCTTTCTTCATCATTGCATTCTGTCCTTCTTATCCTCCTATGCTTTTGAAGAATCGGCATTTGTTTTTCTTTTTCCCCCTTTTCCCCAGGATTTTTAAATTGGATCTGACTAACTAGCAAACTGTATCAACTTTCAACTATGTCAAGCTGTTCCTCAAAGAAAATATTAGGTAAAAAATAAACGCCAAAATAAAAGGGATTTGATTACAAATACTTCTCCTTTGCCATGGGGCGATTTGTTTTTACAGTGCTGAGACAATGAGTCATATTTCAATGGAAAATATTAAGCACTTTGGGTAGAATGCAACCACCTATGATTGATGTTGGCAAGGGAACCCCAAAATAAAATAAGAAACATTAAAATAAAGTAAATCATGCTCAATTTGTCACTTTCTCCAAAGCCAAATCAATAGACATATACTGGTTATAAAGACTACTTGATAAGCAGGACTTTAATTAATGAGTTAATTAATTTATGCAGAAAATGTGCAGGCAACCAGACATATGCATGATGGAATGGGAATTGCAAGAGCTGAGAGCAGAAACCTTAACAGAATCTCCTGCAACTCTGCCATGTCTGTGATTTCTGGAAGATCCTTGCGTTTACTGGTCAGTTGGTTCTGTCAAATTGGCATGGGAGCTGCCTCTGATCTCTTCTGATTACCCAGGGAAGGAGGATCAAACTCATCGGCTCAAGACTGATTCCTAGGAGGCAGACATCAGACATACCTCTACCCATTTTCCTCCTGTACCAATTCTAAAACCAACTGTTCTTCCCACAGTACTTTCAATTTCTCTGCTATGCTTGATAACTTGTGGAAAGGGCCATACAGAACCCCCAGGCCATACTCATGGTTATGGAGTTTATTAAGGAAAATAACAGGACACAATTAAGGATCAGAAATGTGTAAGATACAGGTTTTATGCTCAGGAGTGCATCTTTTCAGCACTGCCCACAGACACACTTCCTCTGGTCCTTAGCCTTTTGGCCACAAAGCCCGTTTTTGGCCTCTTCCCAACTTGGGCAAGTGCTGTAAAATTTTTTTGGTGGGGGTTGGTGCTGCTGACACCCATAAAGCATGTTTCTCTGTCATACTTGATGTTAGCTCTGCCCATGAGCAAACCTGGCTTTCACAATTAAGTACCTGGGGGCACCACATCTCACAAATGAGTTTCCTATCTGAAATCACTCAACTGTTCTCAGGGGTGGTCCTGGAAGCTCACCACTTTTTTCTTCTCTTGGTGCTGCTACTTCTGCTGCTGCCAACCCATCTCTGGCTTAGACTTTGTCCTCGATAGAGGTGATATTAGGGTCCAAGTGATGTGCTACACTACTGACTCTTCTTTTCTTGATGGCAGTGAAATGATTTGTTCCTGTATCTGACATGGCTCATTTTACACTTTGCGGATGGCAAACTCAACCAGGGTACTCATTGGAGTCTCAAGCATCTTATTTGAATGGTGCCACAGTCTTTGGAGGGGAGTTGCAAAGCTATGGCTAGAATGAATATTCATATTAAATAACCAACAGCAAGAGAGAAGAGAGGAATAATTGACCTAATTGTTCGAGTTTGGACAGAATGCTCTACCTTTTTATTCAAAAACTAAAATGATAAAGAGACCAGGGTAGAAGAGAATATTTTTTTCATAAAGCTCAATGAGAACAAAGAAACCAAATTTGTAAAATAAAAGTACTTGAGGAAAGGTCAAGTTTTAGCTGGTGTTTCAGCGCCAAACAAACGTCAAAGGAGGAGTGAAGCACAATGAGTGTGAGTTCCACTTTCACCTGAGAGGAAAACCATCCCCTCAGAGCAAGCACGTGAGGCCGTCCTCAGAGAACAATGACTACGTGCCTATTGTTAAGTAAGATAAAGGGAACATTAGAATGAAACTTGGATTGTAATCAGACACTCTGTGGCTCTTTTAGGAAGCTGAATAAGTACAGGCATCACAAGCCAGTTGTGAATGTCATATGAACATCTGCCATGGTGTTATTTACTGGTTGCAACCAGGAAGGCTGGAAGTGCGGACGTCAGACAACCTTGACTATCTCTATACCATCCTCTCAACCACCTTGAATATTACAGGCCTTGGACATTCCTGTGTTAAAGGGAGACTTAGTTCTTCATGATCAGGAAGTGTATAAGCATTAGCAATAAATTATAAAAATAAATATATGACCATAATTAAATTCAGAGTTAATGGAGAAAGTTGGAGATGAATCCACACTCAGTCTCTTCTCTGCTTCCAGCATATAACCAACCTAGATAGGGCTCAGCTAAGTCATTTAAAAGGCAAGTAATTTAGACTCCATCAGCACAAAAGAAGCCGCTTCAGGCGTGACTATGAAGCCTATGCAATGGTGTGAAAGAGAAACGACATTTTCCTTTCATTTCCACGCTAAACCAGAGGTTGGACGTAAGCCTAGCAATGGCTCTGGAACCTATCCTCACATTCAATTTAATTCTGTTCATGAAAATATAAAAGTAAATCTACTACAAAATGGGCATAATCAGATGCTTTTAGGTGTTAAGGACCTCTATAGACAAAGCATGATTTTTTTCTATCTAAAAATAGAAAACAGTTTAATTTATTTTCATTTCAAAATTTTGAAATGAAAAAAGAAAAAGAATATGGGTCCTTTTCTGTTAAAACAATCAAGTGTTATCAATGTTTAGCTTTACATGTTCAGACCACTGTCACTGGATAGCATTTGTCTGACCTGAGTGCACAGTTTCTCACCAAGCTACCCAAACCCCATTGCCATTGAGTCAACCCAAACTCATGGTGACCACATGCAGCTTCCAACTCTGTAACCCATCAGGGATCAGATAGCTTGAGCTTTCTTCTGCGGAAAAACATTTATGAAAAATGGATGAATCTGGAGCCAAACTTAAACACTATTTTATAAAGTTACTATGAGTGACATTTAAGATGTTAATGGATATGATTTCCTTGCTCTTGATTTTAGTTATTTTTAATCACAACTTTCAGTTACCTACACTTATTGAGATATTTGATCTGATTCACATATAGACATTCTGAAAAAAACTTTGCCATGCACATAAACCCCCATATTTTCATTTATCACCATTATCATCAGGTATTGTTTGAGAGTGAAATTAATATTTGTCTAGTAAAATATCATGTAAGTTATAGTGGAACCCTGGACCTTGACTCCTATCCATTCTAGAATGAGCATCTTGATGTGATGCAGTTGAGTCCTATCAATTTTTTCCATAAGAAATAATGGAAGGGGCCGGCCCCAATCCCAACTACTACATGTTTGCCCCTCCCCCCAGAAGAATTTATTTCCAAGGACAGCATTAAATCTGAAGCTCCAGGAGAGGGGGAGGAGGCGGGAAAAGAAGTGGTGTTAACAAACCCAGGGACAAGGGAAAACAAGTGATCCAAATCAGTGGTGAGGAGCTTGTAGGAGACCTGGTAGGGTGTGATCAAGGGTAATGTAACCAAGAGGAATTACTGAATTCCAAATGAAGACTGAGCATGATAGCGGGACAAGAGGAAATTCAAAGGAAATAGAGGAAAGAGCTAGGAGGCAAAGGGAATTTATAGAGGTGTCCATAAAGGCATGTACATATGCAAATATATTTTTATATGAGGATGGGGAACAAGATCTATGTGCAGATATTTATAGGTTTAGTATTAAGGTAGCATAAGGACATTGGACTTCCACTCAAGTACTCCTTCAATGCAAGAATATTTTCTTCAATTAAATTGGTATTCTATGATGCTCACCTTCCTGACACAACCACTGAAGACAAAACGGGTGAATAAGAAATGTGGTAAAGAATGGTGCCTGGCTATCAAAAGATATACCATCTTGGATCTTAAAGACTTGAAGGCAAAAAGTGGTCATCTAGCTCAGAGGCAACAAAGCCCATATGGAAGAAGCACACTAGCCTGTGTGATCACGAGGTGCTGAAGGGATCAGTTATCAGACACCAAAGAACAAAAAAATCATATCATTGTGTGCTCACCTCCATAATACGATTACTGAAGACAAATGGGTGCATAAGCAAATGTAGCGAAGAAAGCTGATGGTGCCCGGCTATCAAAAAATATAGCATCTGGGTCTTAAAGGCTTGAAGGTAAACAAGTGGCCATCTAGCTCAGAAGCAACAAAGCCCACATGGAAGAAGCACACCAGCCTGTGCGATCATGAGGTGTCAAAGGGATCAGGTATCAGGCATCATCAGAACAAAAACTCTTATCATAGTGAATGAGTGGGGAATGCGTAGTGGAGGCCCAAAGCCCATTTGTAGGCCACTGGATATCCCCTTATAGAAGGATCTTGGGAAGGAGACGAGCCAGGCGGGGTGTGATGTAACAATGATGAAACATACAACTTTCCTCTAGTTCCTAAATGATTCCTCCTCCCCCACTATCATGATCCCAATTCTACCTGGCTATACCAGAAGATGTACACTGGTACAGATAGGAACTGGGAAGGTAGGGAATCCAGGGCGGATGATCCCTTCAGGACCAGTAGTGTGAGTGGTGATACTGGGAGTGTAGAGGGAGGGTGGATTGGAAAGGGGGAACTGATTACAAGGATCTACATGTGGCCTCCTCCCTGGGGGATGGACAACAGAAGAGTGGGTGAAGGGAGACGTCGGACAGTGCAAGATATGACAAAATAATAATTCACAAATTATCAAGGGTTCATGAGGGAGTGGGGAGCAGTGAGGGAGGAGAAAAAACGAGGAGCTGATGCCAGCAGCTTAGGTGGAGAGCAAATATTTTGAGAATGATGAGGGCAATGAATGTACAAGTGTGCTTTACACAACTGATGTATGTATGGATTGTGATAAGAATTGTATGAGCCCCTAATAAAACGATTAAAAAAAAAGAAATAATGGAAACAAAGGGAATCCAGGGTGGATGATCCCTTCAGGACCAGTGGTGAGAGTGCCGATACCAAGATGGTGGACGGAGGATGGGGTAGAAAGGGGGAACCAATTACAAGGATGTACATATATGGAAAATGAATTAATCCATTCTCAACAATCAAGTTTTTACCCTTATCTTGCATTTTTTATACAAAACATGACACACAAATTTCAAAGTAAATAAGTTGAGAGGTAAATTATGTACTTTACATAAGAAACACAACATTAAAAAAAGTTTTTAACAACTACAGGATGGCCCGTACTTTGAGATTGATGAGGATCTGGATCTGTGGACATGGATGTGGAGAGGAGGGATGGAGAGAGAGCCATTGGAAGGCGAATCCTCTTCCATAAAGTCAACTGCTAGCTGCTTTCAGGTTTTCACTTCTTTGCCCTTTTTCCACTAGGACCTGACTGGCTTTCTTTAATTAAAAAAAAAAAAAATCTGTCTAATGTGGTCTGCTGTTGCCATTACCTTAACTGTTTTCTAAAAGAGTTTACTAAATTATCATCAACAATATCGATAAGACGATTAGCCACTTCCTTATCATGATGATTCTTTTCAAAAAAACTCTTTCTTAGAACCCATGTTTTTTTAATCTAAAAACAATATAAAAAGCCACCAAAACTTAGTAAATTATAGCAAAACACTTGGAACACAGCCACAAATGGTGTAAACAACGCGTACTAACAACTTTTTGTTTGCTTTTGTTAACACAAATCACGTGTGTTATTTCGGATACCAATGTTTTGGTGAGCTCTGGTGCAACATTTTCTCTACATTTCACAATGAAATCCGATTGTCGAGTGCTGATGTGGTCGAGTACTGGGGCTCCACTGTATCTTTAAAGTGAATCAGTGCTCTCTAACACTGGTCAGAGCTGAGAGTTGCTTTCATTCACACACACGTTTATTAGATAATACAGATTTGACTCATTACTTTTTACAAGTGCTGCACTATTCAAACTATTTTTGGAAATAAGAGTAGTTCTGGAATATGTTTGAGTTCCTCACCTAGCCATACCATTAAGTAACTTTGAGAATGTGACCAAAGGAGTCAGCTATTCAGACATATTTTAAAATAATAAAAATGATGAGGCATTGTTCTAACTCCAAATATATATTTTTAATAATCTAAAGTGTACAAAAGGTTACTAAAGCTAGAGTGCTTAAGTGTAATTTAAAATAAGTAATTTTATCCAGGAAAAGATACCAGAGAATTAATAATAATATATTTAGATATTTAAAATATACATCTCCAAGATTTAGAAAAGTATCATTTGATTTAAAAATTAGATAATATGCATTTCTAAATTTTCTTTCACAAAACTTTATAAAAAAATTCTTTAATGGTAGACTAAACATACTGAGAAACAGGGGAAAAATTCCTATGATATAACAACTTCAAAAGAATGCCAGATATTTAGAACTACATATGTTAAGGTAATCTAAAATATTGCAAGCCAAAACCCAACTAATTCTTCATGAATGTGAAAATAGGGCTCACAGCATGTAGTTACTAGCGAGCACACAAAAAGTTAAAAATATGTATAAACATTTTGAAAATATTATTTACCCCATCTGCAGCTCTTTTAGATGCTAAGCGCCTATACTTCTATTTATTCCATTATTTTTAAATACCAATTCCATTATAAGTCATATTTTAGTTAGATTGGATACAATGAATCAAGCCTTAAATATTGCTAATAGACATAAAAACATGTGCATTTTCTAAGATTGCAAGGATAGAAGAGAGTAAAGGAAATTTGAGAACAGAAAAGGGGATTTCTTGGTGAACTCTGAGCTCTCGTAGAACAGTCTTTCAAATCAGTTACTACCCAAGCAGTTTTCTTATTAATGTGGTGCTTGAAGTGTATGCTTCCTTACCACAGACCCTTCTCTGCTACGGGCCATTGTTTTGATGATATTGATACTGAATTTCTGTTCTTTTCTTACCCATTCAATGCAGATTACTAGAATGTAAGATAGTGAGCACATTATTATGTTAAGAACATCGAAACCATCCACATCAATTTTGAAAGAAATGCTCTTGTTCATGTCCTAGTTGAAAAGGACTGACCATTAACAGCAGGAAAAATACCCAGCACAATAGACATCTCCATTGGTTTAGCTTCCATAATTCTGACGGAAAGATGAAAGTTAGGCAAACTCTCTGAGTGCCAACTTTCTGCCTCCAGATCAGCTGCAGACAAGAGCAGAACCTTTGATGGAAATTTTTAACAAGTGGCATTAAGAACCTGAAGCATTTCTTGGAAGAATTATGACAGGGAATGAAACATTGCTTCATCAGTACAACTCTGAAGGCAAAAAACAGGCATAATGCAAGCAATGGCTGTTACATGAAAGTGGCCAAGTCAAAGCTAAAGTGGACCACTCAAGAGCAAAGACGTTGCAACCGCTTTTGGAATGCTCGAGGCATTTTGCTTCTTAACTTTGCTTGTTAAATTTTTGCTTGTTAATAATGATAATGTCTGTTTATTATGAGAGTGTTTTCAGAAAGTTTGTTGTTAGATGCTATCTAGTAGATTCCGACCCACCGGGACCCTATGCCCAACAGAACAAAACACTCCTTGGGCCTGTACCATTTTCCTACTTGTTCCTATGCCAGAACCCGTTGTTGTAGCCACTGGGTCAATCTGCTTGTTTGAGGGCCTTCCTCTTTTGACTGCCCCTCTATTTCCCAGCACTTATTGGCAGGTGGTCTTACTTGTGGTTGTTGTGATGCTGTAACCCACGTTGTTGGTGGTGTTTCAAATGCCAGCAAGGTCAACCAAAGTGAACATGCTTCAGCAGACCTTCCACACTAAGAACAAGCTCAACTACCCACTAAAAACCTTCGGGATAGCATGGAAGCCTTGAGAAAGGTAGTCAAAGTTATATTAGAAAAAGATGTGGAAATGCCTCACCGGAATCCTTCGTTCCCATGACAATGTTCCTGCTCATTCCTCTCATCTAACAAGGGCGAGTGGACAAGAGTTTCCAGGGAAAATCACTAGACATTCATTTTAAAGCCCTGGTTTGGCTCATTTTGACTTTTGTTTCATTTTTTTTAAATCATTTTATTGGGGGCTCTTATAACTCTTCTCACAATCCATAAATCCATCCATGTGTCAAGCACATTTGTAAATTTGTTGCCATCATCATTCTCAAAACATTTGCTTTCTACTTGAGCCCTTGGTATCAGCTCCTCGTTTTTCCCCTCCTTCATGAACCCTTGATAATTTATAAATTATTATTATTTTGTCATGTCTTACACTGGGGGATGTTTCCCTTCACCCATTTTTCTGTTTTCCATCCTCCAGGGAGGGGGTTATATGTAGATCCTTGTTTCTTAATGCTTATTTTGCTGTCATTGTTGTTGATTTTTCATATGATAGTCTTCATATGAAATCCAGGCTAGATAATCCACAGATGCATAACAAGACCAACAGTTCCTCAGAGTTATGGCGGGGAGGTCGGGGGCTGATCGGGAGAATGTAATAATGGGTACAACAGTGGAAAAACTATTCTAGAATTGATTGTGGTGATGTTTGCATAGCTTCTTAAAAACAGATATTTAAAACACTGAATAGATAATATGCGAATATGCTAACATTCCATTTAAATATAGAAAGAAAGGAAGACAGAGCAGAAGAAAAGTAGCTCATATGGTTATAGAAGCAAACATGTCCAGCCTGAATTTCCCGGGTCAGCTATAAATCCGGACACTCCTCCTGACTCCTGTAGCTTCCGGGGCTGATGAACCCGAGATCAGCAGGCTGATCACAGGCTCTAGACCTGAGTGAATCTAAGGATAGCAGGCCATGCTTGTGACTGAAGAGGCAATGAGTTCAAGGTTGGCAGGTCACATGGCAGGCCAGATGGTTTTCTGGGCTGGCTAGCAGTATGGCAGGCTAGTGACTCAAGTCCAAAGAACTAGAGGTTGAAGAGCCAGATTCAAGATTCATATCCCCAAAAAGTAAGCAAGCCCCCTCTTCCTCCGCCCCCTCCATCCACATATATAGGAAGTAAGCCTCTCTCTGGAAGAAACTTCCTTTCAGGGCTGTGACCCGAGTCAGGGTTGTACGCTTTATGTTAGTCTCCTCATAACTGATTGAGTGCTCCTTGTAGATCTCCTTATGGAGTTGATTACACTCTTACGTTGTATCATGGAAGATTATGAGGCATCAATTTCCAGAATACAGAATGCCGCTCCCAGCCCAGGTGACACAAAACCCTTACACATTCCCTGCATGTAACGTCAATATCCCCACCGCCTATGTTTATTCTTCTCATTCATTCTTCCCTATCAATTTCATAAATTACCTAGCACACGTACATTTTATCCCTTTCACTTTACTGACAGGAGAAAAAACTGTTCTGAAGAAGCCATGGAGTTCATAAAACCGAGTAGAATAAAGAGAGACCCAAGGGTGAAACAAACACAGCCATGCAAACGAATAATGTCACAGAAGGCGATTTCTTTGTGACGAAAACACTTGCTTGCAAACTTCCCAAATTAAAAAGTCCCATGAAACCTTTTAATAATGATTTTTTAGAAACTGCTATTTTAAATAACTTGTAAGGGTGATTTATTATTCATATGAATTAGACTATAACTTACTTTTCTTTATTCATGGATGTTTCTTGAGCTCAAACACATTCAGCAAAAATGTTCAAAATCTATTAAAGGAAACAAGAGACAAGGAGTTGTTTTGTTGCATCAGAGTTTTAGCATAGTTAACCGCAGTTGAAACAATTCACAGCAATAATCTCCTATGAACTAGGTGCTTTGACTAGGACACATTTCCACTGTCATCCAAGCAGCTTCCACTGGTGACGGTGGTCCTTGTGTTACCTTTCTGGTCTATTGCACCATTTGATTTGTAAACTTTCCTGGAACCTTTACTAGACAGGCCTCTTTAAAAGAGCAATGGGCATAGGTAGGAAATTAATAACATTTTTGTTTGGCTTCCCTTCAAAAGCAGAGCCTCAGACAAGGACCTGGGTGGTGCTAGTTCAGCTTAAAGAGAAAACCAAGGAACAAAAGTGAGACATAGGGAAAGTGAGACTAAGATGCAAGATAAGCCAATAGAGGGTATCTCGTATATAGTGGGTTCTTGCTATGAGCATCTGGTGTTCAACTCCACTATAGAGTCTCTGAAAAAAATGAGTACTCCATCGCATGTCTGATTTGTCAGACCTAAAAGAATAAGGAGACTGAGAAATTTATTCATGGTCTTTCATTTCTAATTGGTGGAAGTTGAGCCAGGGAAGATTGCTCTCCTGACTTCAGGGTGAGTTTAGGCATGCCCAAGCAAGCATGATTCCTTACAGGGACTGTTCTTAGGCAGATAAGTGATCTATCTGTGGGGAACATTCCATAACTACAGGTAAACCCAGGTGAAACTTGGGCCATTGGAAGGAGTGGGGTGTGTGTGACCATCTTATAATTATCAACAGTATGAAACTGCAAATCCTCATGATTTTTAACTGCTAGGGCAATGGCAATTCTTTCTAAATTCTAATTAAAAATGTGCTTGTTTTTAATCTCCATTAATTGGAATGCAAGGTTACTAATACCCCTAATGTTGGAATAGATTGTTACAAGACTGGGATGTCTCACCAGTAGTTAGACTTTGATAATATGCAGCCCATTGTTATCACGTCTTGTACCAAAATTCTTACCAAAAAGACTACTGAATTGGTTGAATGATTTCCCTCATATGCCTGGATACCACTCAAGTCTCTAAAAGCCTCATATAACGTGGTTACAATAGGAAAGGTTCTGCAATAGGAAAAGTATCCGAGTTAAGGATGCGGTAAGTTTTTATCTAGTTAGCAGCCTTCCTTTGACACAGGAAATTCTGACCTATGAACAAGAATTTTAGAAAGTTCATTTACACTTTAAGAAGTTTGTAAAATCCTTTCATTTTCCCATCCAAATATCTTGTAATTTACACATTAACCAACTTAAATTCTTTAGCATTTGTCAAGCACATGCCCCTTCAAAAGCTCCGAATTGGGAGAGCACTCCAAATGCAAAAGTGGGACTCTGACCCAGCTTGTGGGCTGGCTTCATTAACAGATTCTGTTCAGCTATTGCTCACACTGAAGCTGAACTTGTGAAGTGAATGTGCAGGAAGATGTGGGGCAGACATAACATACATAATTTAACTCAAGAGGAGTATTCTCAACCTCTCATTTACACTCTCACCATCTATTATTTTCTTATACCTACAGACAAAAGTAGAAAGTGTCTTAAGTATTCCCAGCATAGAAAAATAGATATATTGCACATTTCTAAATCACTGAAAGCAGGGTTAAATATATCATCTGCAAAAAAATTAATATGGAGTTGGGTGCTACAGCAAGCAGGTCTTAAAAGAATAGATGCTTTTCATTCTTTCAATTTTCGCCTACTTGAGCAATGTTAACCCATAACCAATGCACTAGAAAATAACATACTTTTCTCTCCCCTTTTGTCTCTCTCCCATCTCAGACACAAATTTCCCTGTATGAGGGTCCAAGTGGAGAGTATATGGACTGGGCAGCAGGGTTAAGTCATGGAATTTCAAAAAGGCATCAATGAATAATCTGTGTACCTAATGCAACACATAGATGTCCTACCTCTATGTATTATTTTCCTATTGCTGCTGAACCAAATAACCACAAATTTAGTTGCATAAAATGTGTGCATAAGCAAATGTGGTGAAGAAAGCTGATGGTGCCCAGCTATCAAAAGATATAGCATCTGGGGTCTTAAAGGCTTGAAGATAAACAAGCGGCCAACTAGCTCAGAAGCAACAAAGCCCACATGGAAGAAACACGTGTGACCACGAGCTGTGTGTAACCACACCAGCATGTGTGACCACGAGCTGTTGAAGGGATCAGATATCAAGTATCAAAGAACAAAAAATCATATCATTGTAAAGGTGGGTGAGTGCAGAGTGGAGACTCAAAGCCCATTGGTAGGCAACTGGACACCCCCTTACTGAAGGGTTGTGGGGAGGAAATGAGCCAATCAGGGTGTAGGGTAGCAACGATGAAACATATAACTTTCCTCTAGTTCTTAAATGCTTCCTCCCCACGACTATCATGATCCCAATTCTGCCTTGCAAATCTGGCTAGACCAGAGGATGTACATTGGTACAGATAGCAACTTGAAACACAGGGAATCCAGGATAGATGACTCCTTCAGGACCAGTGGTGAGAGGGGCAATGCCTGGAGGGTGAAGGGAATTGGGGTATAAGGGGGAACCGATTACAAGAATCTAAGTATTGCCTCCTCCCCGGGGGATGGACAGCAGAGAAGAGGGCGGAGGGAGACATCAGACAGTGTAACTTATGGCAAAACAATAATAATTTATGAATTATGAAGGGTTCATGAGGGAGGGGGGAGGGGGCATGGAAGGGAAAATGAGCAAACTGATATTAAGGGCTAAAATAGAAGGCACATGTTTTGAGATTGATGAGGGCAACAAATGTACATATGTGGTTGACACAACGGATGTATGTATAGATTGTGATAAGAATTGTACGAGCCCCCAATAAAATAATTTTTAAAAAACCAACTAAATTGTGGATGTATGATACGTCTTGATATGTCAAGTGTATGACCTTACAATTCTGCAGGTCAGAAATCCAAAATGGATTTTACTGGGCTAAAATCAAAGTACTAGCAAGGCTGCATTTCTTCAGGAAGCTATTGGAAAACTGATCTTTGCCCTTTTCAGTTCAACACCGGTGGCTCTGTGGTTTGGGCTGACAATCACAAGATCAGTGGTTCTGAACCATCAGCCATTCCTTGGGACAAAGGTGAGGCTATCTGCCTCCATAATATTTATTGTTTTGGAAACCACTCTTCTTAATTGAACGACTGAACTGTGTGATCTGTGAATTATATGACAATGAAAATATTTAAACCATAAAAAAACAACAAAAGTAACAGTTCCATTCTATCACATAGGGCCAGAGTATCGTATGATATTCTATCATATGAGTGAAAATCGACTTCATGGTAGTGTGGTTAGAGGTGGCCTGATTTGTTACTTCAACTCTTTCTACTGCCATCTTCAATTTCAGCTATGCAGCACCTGTGAATCTCTGACCTGCCTCCATCTTTCCCTTTAAAAGACTCTTAGAATGGCCCCACCTGGACCACCCAGAACAGTTTTATTTTTTTAAGTTTAAATAAATCTGATTAGTAACTTTAATTCCACCTTCAACCTCAGCTTTTCTCTCTGTGTGTAATATAAGTGTTTCTATTGAAATGAACAAATACGATCACAATGCATGCTATTCAAAAATCATTAAAAAAGTTATTTCCATGTAATCCTCACAACAATTCTGCTGAATAGTTAGGTGCTGTCAAGTCGGTTCTGGCTCATACAGACCTTACACACTGTCCTGAGGTGCCGGTGGGATCAGGTAGGAGGCATAAGAAGACCCAAAACAAAAAACATATTGTTGAGAATGAGGCGGGTCAGAGCAGAGACCCAACGCCCTCCGTAGAAGACAGGACATCCCCTCACAGAAGTGTCACAAGGAAGGGGTGAGTCAGCCAGGGATATATAGCACCGATGAAACAATATTCCTCTGTTCCTTGAGGCCTCTTCACCCCCCACTATCATGACCCCCATCCTGGCTTTCAGTTCTGGCTAGCCCAGAATGCACAGTGTACACTGGTACAGATAAGAGCTCGCGACACACGGAATCCAGCGCAGACAACCTCCTCAGAAGCAGAAATGGGAGTAGTAATACCAGGAGGATAGGGGGAGACTGGGGGAAGGAGTGGAAAGAAGGGGAACCTATTCAAATGATCGACACATAACACCCCATCCCCACCCCCAGGGAGATGCACGACAGACACGCGAGTGAAGGGAGACAGTGGTCGGTAAAAGATATGAAAAAAATAATGCATAATTTATCAAGGGGTCATGAGAGTGGGAGGGGGGAGAGAGAGGAAAAAAAAGGAACTGACACCAAAATCTTAAATAGAAAGCAAATGTTTAGAAAATAATGATGGCAACATATGTACACATACACTTGATGTGTGGATTGTTGTAAGACCTCTATGGGCCGCGAAGAAAATGATCTTTAAACAAGCAAACAAGCAAAAAACAACCGTAAACATGCCCAGTCTTGCATTACCTTCACAATTGTTCCTGTGCTTGAGCTCCTTGTGATGGCCTGGCATCAATCCCTCACTTTGAGAGCCTTCCTCCTCTTCACTGCCCTTCTACTTACCAAACACGATGTTTTCTCCAGTGAGGTAGTTAGTTTATTGTGCCAACCTGGCCCATAAACACATGTGGGATTAATTGAAGGGTGGAGGGATAAATGGCTTGGTGAGCCTCGCCTTTCTAGTTCTGGGGTCTCTTGCTTTGTGATGGTTGCACCAGGGTGCAGCTGCCTTAGCAGTTCCCAGCTTCAGCTTGCAAAGCTGCCTTCCTGCAAGAAATCCCCAAGGAGAAGCCACATGCACCTACCCGGATGCAGCCCTGGGTGCTGGAGCAGCCGTGTGGAGACCCCTGCCAGTGCTGAGATGCTTACACATTCACTGACTGGGAGCCTGAGAGCAGGCTGAAATGCTTGCTAGGTGACCACCTGGATCTACTTGTTGAGTGGAAGTGGGAGAAATGCAGCAATAAAGAGACGGGTTGAGTTTGGCCACTGACACCTGTGGACTTGGTTAACAAGAAGAAAAAGGGGAAGATGAGAGCAGGTTGACTGTTCTAAGGTTCATGACCTAGCCTGAGGGGGCTAGGCTTGTTGAGTTGGTGAGAGCCCATGGTCTAAGGCAAGGCGACCAATGGGCACCCTGTGGAGGCTGAGTGAGGCAGCCCACATTGAGTTGATGAGAACCCAACCAGCTGGAGATTTTTGAACCTGTGAACTGGTGCATACTGTTACTGACTTTATGGATGGCCTGTCCGGATTTGACTTTACTCATGGATGCAGATTTCACAAGGCTCCAACTGGAATGAAGACTCTTCATGTTGAAAAATATGATTGTCTTCTCAGAGAACTGGGTTGATGTAAGTGGGCAGTATATAAATTGGATAGCCAAGATTGGGGGAGATAAAGGCATGAAGCGGTTGGCTTACAACCTTTCATAGATGTGTGTGTGGGGGGATTCACGGGATTATAGGGTTAAGGTGTAGGTGTTACTTAATTGCAATT
>NW_022103920.1:70963450-71021296 GCF_000313985.2 Echinops telfairi
TACCCCGATGCAGCCCTGGGTGCTGGAGCAGCCGTGTGGAGACCCCTGTCAGCGCTGAGATGCTTACACATTCACTGATTCGGCTTTCCTCCTGCAGTCAGCATTATGTGTTTTGTGAGATGGAGGAGGACTTTGTGGATTGGTTTCAGACATGTGGGTTACTTGTGGGTTTGGGCAGCACTGGGTTGGGATGTTTTCATGATGTGCACTTACCCTTCATATAAAACTCTTATACGTGAGTGGATTTGTTTCTCTGCAATACCCAAACTAACACCGCCAGGAACAGGTCTCTCCTGACAACAGCTCCAAAATAATGTGAAATCTGACCATGTTCACCACTAAGGAGCACTTTTCCCAGGGTCGATTTGTTTGCCCTTTTAACAATCCATAGTACTTTCAATATTCTTCTCCAGCACCCTCATTCAAATTCATAACTTCTTTGGTCCTCTTTATTCAGTGTGGGAACTTTCCCGTGCCTCTGAGGCAACGGAAAATACCATGCTTGTGTCAGACTCACATTAGTCCTCAGAGTAACATCCTGGCTTTCCAATAGAGGCCCTCTGCGGCACCTTTACCAATGGCAGCTTGCCTTTGAATGTCCTGACTGCCGTTTCCATGAGCATTGATTGTAGGGTCAAGCAAGACACAATCCTTGACAAACGTCAAGCTTCCCTCCATCACCATGATGTTACCTGTTGGTCCTCTTGGGAGGACTGAGGTCTTCTTGGCCTTGAGCTGTAACCACACTGAAGGCTGCAATCCTTCATCATCATCAGCAAGTGCTTCGATCCCCCCTCACTTCTAGCAAGCACGGGCGTGTCACCTGCGTATCACAGGTCGTTAAGCCTTCCTCCAGCTCTGCTGCCACATCCTTCATTGTAGCCAGCTTCTCCAGTCATTTGCTCAGCGTACAGGTTGAATAAAATTTGTTGAGGGGATACAACTGGGACGCACACCTTGTCTGATTTTAAACCATTCATATTTCCTAGTTCTATTCGCATAGCTGCCTCTTGATCCATTAACAAGTTCTGCATGAGCATCACGAATTCGGGAATGGAATTCTCATTCTTGTCAAGGTTACCCACAGTCTCTTTATGATCCACACAGTCTGATGCCTTGGCATAATCAATAGACCACAAGGAAACTGCTTTTATATTATCTGCTACCTACGTAGCATCTGTCTATCACTGCTTAGTAGATGAGGGAACTGAGGCTTGGAGAGGCTAAGCGATTTTTCTGATAGATATTTACAAACTGGGCAGCTGGGATTACAATGTAAACCTTTGTCCTGAAAATTCTCTTAAAAAGTTTCAAAGGTAGGGTTCCTTTGAAGCTCTGAAGCGGAGAGCGCCGCTTCCTTTACTTGCGTGGTCCAGTTCCAGATGATGAGCGACAGCAAGAGGAAGCAAAGCCCAGAAAGTCACACGCAGCCGGCAGGGAATGCTCGCTCACGTCGGATGCCTCTGTCTCACCAGCGCGCCACGTGCCCCGATGTCAGTAGTCACCTCACTCACCGCCCTCGCCACATGCCCCCCCCATGTTAGTAGTCACCTCACTCACCGCCCTCGCCACATGCCCCCCCAATGTCAGTAGTAACCTCACTCACCGCCCTGGAGTTGAGGGGAGCTCATAGTGACCGTATTGCAAGGCGTGGAACAGCTTCTGTGAGTTCCCCAGACGGTAGCTCTTTATAGGAGTAGAAAGCCCTGTCTTTCTCCTAAGGAGCAATGGGTGGTTTCCAACGGCTGGTCTTGCAGTTCATAGCCCCATGTGTAACTACTATGCCATTAAGTCTCCTTCCAGTAACCAAGCCGAGCATTTTTGACTCAAAATATAAGAATCTGGTAGAGGAATTACCCTACTTGCGCTTCGTGACCATTTTAATCCAAGTTTATGGCCTCCGAACTTTGTGCTGACCATGCTAAGTGAGACCGAAGGGCTAGAGTCTGGAAAATGAGGTATTTTCTAGGTTATCAATTTTGTTTTGTTCAAATCCAAGAGGAAGTCTCATTTATCTTCCTATTTTGTCTGTAGAGGAAAGCATGCTATTACAGAATTGTTAGAGATGGCGTGAGAGACACTGCCGCCAGCCAAACTACACATGCAAAATACAAGTGGGTCAATGAATCATTTTTCTAAATAAACAGTCTTCTTTGTGATTACAAAATACCCTAATAAAATTGCACTAAATCATACAGGCTTCAGGAACCTTTCGACTGCACCTATAGTTTAAGTAGGAAAATTTGAGCACTTGACCAAAGGGGGAGGGGTAGTGGGAAGGGAAGGGACTTTATAAATAAGAAGGCTATCAGGTAATCAAGCTAGAAAGAGTAACCCAAGAACAGGTGGTCGTTGAGGTTTTCTTTAGAGACAAACTTGAGGCATTCACTGAGAAGTGGTCAGGGGCAGGTGGACAGGGCACTGCAGGGAGGAAAGTTATGTCCTGGGGATTCTGAGTTTATGATGCATGTGGGCATTCATGGTGACAATAGGACAACAAACAAAAAATGTAGAAATAGATCCTAAAAATTCAGGTTAAATTTTTTTCTCCTCTCCCCTCTCTTTTATATAAAATCGTAGCTACTCTGAAAAGTTGTTTTCTATAAATATAGGCTGTTTGAATTTCCTCCTAGCAAACCACTCCTTTGACTGCATGTTTCATTTTACTTACCTTTGATTTTACCTTTGGTCACCCTGCAGTATTGTTATTAACTAAATTAACTCTTCTCAAAAGATAAACAGAGGAACGATATTGTTTCAATGCTACAGCCCTTAGGCAAAACTACTTTACACTTCATCAGTATTTAAGAAATATTTGTTGAAATCTGTTAACCCAAAATAAATTGAGAAATTGTGCTTAGTCAGAAAATTTAATTCAAGCCCATACAGAATTTCCATAATCTCTTAATTTGTTGATTTTCACTGTATCTTTAACATTGCTGTAGTATTACCCTCAGCAGCAACATAGGACCCCAAATGCCATAAAGTTGAATAGCTCAATTCTAAAGGACACAGGATTCACTCCCAAAATGCTCATGTTCCTTTTTCCCTACTAACAGGCAGGATGCCTGCCATGGGGACCTCTACCACATAAAATAAGTAAATGGACAGACTGCTTGAAGAGTTATCTGTTGGAAAATTTGGCTAAAATGGAATCAAAGAATGACAGTTCACCGAGTGACGAACACTTTATTTCAAAAAGCAGAATATTTAATATAGCACTTTCTGAGAAAATAATTAGAATACTGTAATTAAATGAATTTCATATTTTGAATACAATCAAGATGGATTGAACATTTCAAACATGAGTTTACTCAAACTTTATTTAAATACAATTCAATTTAATTGTGACTTTCAAGAGATGAATTCTTTCATACAAACCAAAGCTCTTTGCAAGTTTTCATTAATTTTTCAAATGTTTAGATCTTCAACATATAGTACAAGGGTTTTCTCTTAACTTTGAATACATGTACTGCATTTTAATACACTCTTAGGTGGTCATATAAGCCAACAATAGTCCATTTTCCTTTTTTAACAATAGATAAACCAAGTTTGATACAAAAATGAATCAGGTGATTTAGAAATCTTGTTTCATTTATGTAGAATACACTCTGTGATTCAAAAACAGATTCTTCCTCCCAAGTTAGAATTGCTTCCCATCCCCCTAAAAATGGAAAACAGAACAAATTGTAGAATCCAAATGTGATTCATTAGTCATGACTGAATTAAAATATTTACTGTTATAGACTATAACTTTAAACAACTGATCTTCTTGTTTTATTCTGTTTCTGAGCGCGTGACTTGTTTCGAAAGAACAGTGTTTTAAAATTTTACTTTTTTTTACTTCCTCCAAAATATCACCTTCTACCACAATAAATGGACCAACATTGTTAGCATCAAATACCTAAGTGTAAATACATTTCCACTCACGTGTCCTTTAAACATCCTGGTCCTACGAGCCGCACCTTCAATCATACCTCTTGGGAGCAGGAATGTCCAGATTAACTGGGGAGTCACTCTCCATTTAGCAACGAAGTGAATGGCAATGGTCAGGAGTAGATAGATAGACTTTGTTCACCTAAACTCCACAAGCGAGTGCGACATTTAATCCAAGCGCTTCATCTTCTTAAAACTTTAATCTGCTATATCTACTATATTTAAAAGAGGTTGAATCAACAAATCAAGTATCCACTCCCACACAGAATAAATTGTCTACCATGTGAAAGGTAACACTCATTACTCAATATTTTAATGTAACACAGAACTTTCCGTTAAAAATTCCATATACATATTATATCTTGATGCTGTCAAAAATATGGGGCGTATATTGTTTCTGACTTCAAAAGTATAAAAGTAGATTTTAAAAAAATCTACTTTCCAAACCCCAAGAGTAGTGTACTTGGAGGGCAAGCATATCAGTAGTCTAAAAAATTAGTCTCAGTAAGTAACATTTGATTCACAATTGAATGTTCACTATCGGTACCAATGAATCCAATTTGGGGAAATTTTGAGCAACTATTATTAGCACTAACTGTAGCTGTATAGCTACATTGAGGTGAAACTGTATCCCATTATTTCCATTGTTAGCAGGTTGTTAAATTGATCTAATCTCACTGTCAATTCAACAGCTTGTCCCTGCACAGATTGCTCAGAATGACTCACAAACTGTTGCTGTCTTCAAACTATATACTCTGCAAGGTAGCCAAGAAATGTCTGTATGTTGTGCCGAACATAAAATAATTTGTGGCTTCCAAATATGTTTTCAACACAAAGTTTGCCTGCCCACTGTAGAAATTTTGTCAATTCATGTGGAAATATTTATCACCTGTAGTCATAGATACACAAAATCAATATATGTGTTATTTAACATTGTGTCAGCAATGTATTTCTTACTGCTTTGAGATTGCTTTTGGTCTAGCTTACTGCTCCACCACATAGCTGCTCCACAAACACCCTTCATTATTGGCCCAGGGCACGAGATTGCTGTGCTGAATTTGCAATAGTAATGATAATATTCTTGGGAATGCTAAATTGTTTCTTAATTTTGTTGAAAAGCATTTTATTTTTAAAGCAATTAAACCTATTGTTGGTTGATATTTACCACCCCATGTTCCTGGAACACTAAAAGAATACATTTTATACACAATCCCCCACTATACTGCATTGCTTGAGAATAGCTCTTTGATATAAATGCATTCAGCTGAGTTTTCAAACCAAAGAACGAAAATTATAGCAATTTCACTTGAAATCCATAAATCCATGCACAGAATTGTGTTCAACAGAATCACTAAATGCTATTTGTTATTCAAAGATGAATGAATCAATAGAAAAATAGAACTGATAAATCATTAGTACTTTAATGCAGAGTGGAGAGGGAAAACTAATAAATCATGCATTTAAAGCACTTGTTTTCCTTACGACATGCTTGAAAACATAAAACATGCAATGATGAGATGCAGGTCAATATGAAGGAAGAACACTACCAAGAATTTTCAGAAAAGTATTCCATTTTATACCCGAGGCTTAATGGAACGTGATGAAAAGATGGTGGCATGATTTCTTTAAACAGAGAGAGGAACCAGGCCGTCATTTCCAAATAAACACCTGCAAAGGAAAGGGCTGGGGTGCGGGAGCATGGGGGGAGTCTAACTGCATGCATAATTTGCATCAATCAGCTCAATTTTATTACAGGTACCAAGGTAATACGTGAAGGAACTGATACAATCATTTACATCCTTCAAGTGTATTCAATTGATCCATTAAAACTTTCAGGGATCTATATTTATGCATGAGCAGAATAGTAAGAAACTGGCTGTTGGGCTGTGATTGTATTTTATGGCCGATTGTCTGTAAATGGGAAACATTTTAAATTATAACTAATGGATAATTTACCCTCTTCAGAGTTTTACTTATCATCAAACAAATAATAAAAGCCATAAAATTGTTCCATAATGCTTAATTATGCATGAAACCATTTTCTCAAGCAACTTTTCTTGAATCTTTGGTGGGAAACACAGTTTCTTAGGCACACAGTTTAAAACATCTATCTGGTTACTGGTGTGATTACAGATTCCCTTCTAGAGTCACATGCAGAAAAGAACAAGGCTTGTCGTGTTACCACTCTTTACTGCCAAGTAACATGTTTTCACTTGTTTCTGGATTAAAAACAACAACAACCAAACAACAACAGAAAACACTCTCTATTTTTTCAGGCACATGAAGACTTTATGCTGGACATTTTCAATTCCATTAAGATGCCCAAGAACAAACTACATATAGCAAGCTCTCACAGATATCTAGTAATAAAAGCCGTGAATTAAGTTTCTCCTGAAGTCATACGTCAAAGATCATTGAGCTGTTGTTTGGGTCTAAATGAGACAAGTATAGCGATCTGGGAATACAATCATTGTAGCATTACTGATTAGTGGTTCTTAATAACTGAAATGACACTGAGAGAATCACATTCCCTATTCTTTTTTTAAATTGTTAAAAAAAGTTTCCCACACACTGATAAATGGCAACTGGGGAAGCATGGGTGGAAGACATAAAATCTATGGGAATGCATGCCACAAAAATATGCAGTATCACTTAATGTAAACATCTGCTTTCTTCATGCAAAGATACCTATAAAAACAGATTCAATAAGTCTTTTAATAGCTGAACTTTACATGAGCTCAGTAACAAAAACTATTAAAGCAATTCCATGACTTTCCATGAGCAGGGACTTGACATGGTTCAAAGATTTCCAGCATAAGTGCTCCGTGGCCCAATTATGCTGATTCGCCTTGTAAGAGAGAAACGACACAGGACTATTCCTTGCTGCGGTTGCTTGTTCTTTTGACAAGGGAGCAGAATAACCCGGTTTTGGGAGGAGGGCCCATCAGCATCGGGGCTTGGTTTTTGTGAGTAATTTTGATCTAAGGAAAAAGAGAGAGAGAGAGAGAATAAAATAAGCCCCAGACACAAAGCTAATTTTCAAGAATCTCTGTTAAATTCACTAATAGTTCATGAGTTGCAGCAACATAATAAGTGTAAAATATAGTTCCATGGTTTCTACCTTGATAACTAGCTTTAGTAGAGGAAAAGATGTGCATTTGAACCATACCCTAATGATCAGTGTACTCAAAAAACCCCGAAATTACCTGGCGTCAGGTTTAAATAGCATAGTACCTCTAAAGGGACGCAATGCCCCCGAGCTAGGCTACAGGAGTACCTAGCATAGTTTCTTGACTATTAGTTATATATCATTGAGTTAAGACAGGAAGGAGGCACTATTACAGTACTCATTACAGTATTCAGAATCCCAGTTATAGCCCAATATCAAGTTGTACTTGGTATCAAGGTAAGTCTTATTTATCTTGCTAATCAGATTGTTTCTGTCTTTCAACATGAACTGCAAGGCTTAATATCAAAACAATCATTAGGGATGAAAGTCAAAAGTTAACATGAATAAAAGGTCAAGAATGATGAACTAGCTTTCTAATTTGCTAATTAATTGGTAATAGAATAGAATCAAATATTGAAAAGCCTGCTTAAAACACTTTGAGAGACTGTGCTAACGCTACTCGTTTTGATTTCTTTGATATAAAACTACGAATCACCTTAAATGAGACAACCTTAAAGTAGATTATGTCTGCAATTTTCTCTAATTCAAGTCTAAATTAGAGAAGACATTTTATGAATATATGCTATGCTCAAAGCTAATTGAAAGCAATTATCAAAGTGGCATTTTGTCTGTGACTTTAAGATACATTGTAAGATAATAAATGATTCTCATTATGTAATAAAAAGGTCACATCTTGCCTGTGGGCTAGTGATGCTAAGAGTTTTTCAAAAGCAATCTAAGACATTTTCTTTAGTGAACTGCGACTAATACAGGAACCATCGCTTATTAAATATCAGTTGTCACCTGCACAGTACCAGCATTTGAGATGAGTATTTCTTTCAAAAGAAACACCACCTCATTAAAAACGGCAAAAAATATATCTCTTAAAGTGCATACCTGACATTTTCAAGTTAAAATGAATACCCTTCACTTTTCATTCACTAATAGCAATGAAAAAAAAAACAACCAACAAAAAAAATGGCTGTCACATGGATGGGATCATTAAATTCAGCACTGGGGCTTTTGGGGAAAGGAGATTTACTTCACAGTCTAGAAAGACAGAAGAATGTGAAAAATCTTGAAAGGACGAACAACTTTATTTAACTCAGTTGGAATCAGGTTATTCAGAAAGGATTCAGTGTTCTTTTCTTGACTATAAAAATAAATTGCATCTGTAAAAGGCCACCAGGACAAACCAGCCCTAAACTCTCTGAAAATGGTCTTTACCAGATTTATTTTTCTCAACCATTTGACTTTCCATTAATTGTACATTAGCTCCTCTGAATTCTATATTTGGGTAGTGTCCACTGTACCATCATTCAGTTATTTACTCACTTGTCAAATTTATTGAGACCCACAATGTGTCAGAACTATACAAAGGACTATGGATAAAGAGACATTCCATAATCTTGGTGCACAAGAAGTTATAGCCTACTCCATAGATAAATTTAACAAGTCCATTCAGTATAGATGTTGAAATAGAAAGCTAAGCAGAAATCTACAAACAAAACCCAAACCCACTTCGATTGAGTTGATTTTTGACTCATAGCATCTCTATGACTATGCGGCTGTGGGACTTTATGAGCGCAAATTGAGTCAACTTTCTTCCTCAGAGTGGCTGGTGGGTTTGAACAATCAACCCTGCAATTAGTAGTCCAATATTTACCAGACAACACCATGAGGGCTCCTTGCTAGGCAGAAAAGCACAAGGTCTATTCAATGTGAAGTAAGAGTAGACGCATAGAAACCAGTAACTGGTTGAAGAATTAGAACACATCGTTTTCTTATTTCTATTATACTGGCAAGGTTTATAAGTGTGATGAGTCTTCCTCATAACTTCAATATTTAAATAATAAGAAAATTTCACAAGAAATGACCAATAAATTCCATTTATTTGATTTTGTGTGTGTTAAGCTTATGCTAAGATATTTTCACATGCAATTCAGATTTTATCCTTCACTTTGTGTGCTGCCAACAAAAGCCCAGACCCCCAAACCAAACTCACTGCCACGAATTCATAGATTCTTAGATTCTACAGAAAAAGGATGAGCAAGGAAAGAATGATGCCTTAAGCTTCATCAAATCATTTTGAAGACCAGTGAAGACTTTATGAACAGTTTCAGCTCTTGTCTGACAGAGAGCCCGAAGAACAGCCCCTTGGTTGGAAGCACTCAGACCAGGACTGGAAGGGAACTGTCTCTTTACGTTAGAGCCAACCCGAGGGCTTGGACAGAGCAAAGCTTGCAGGCCCTTCATTGGCTGACGTGGCACAACTCAAACCACCACCACCACCAGCCACAGAAACAGTTACAAATACTCATTCACAATCTGAGTGTGGAATGCACCTGATATGAATCTCAAAAAATTAGAAGTCATCAAAAATGAAATGGAACAAATGAAGATTAATATCCTACGCATTCGTGAGCTAAAATGGACCGATATGAATCATTTTTCATTGGATAAACATTTGGTCAACTCTGCCAGGAATGACAAACTGAAGAGAAATAATGTCACATGCATCATGGAAAGAACATTTCAGGATGTATCCTGAAGGACTACAGTGTCAGTCATAAGGTAATATCCGTATGCCTACAAGGAAGAAAGTGAAAATAACGATCATTCAACTTTTATAAGTTATAATAGTATTAGTTTAATGATGCAGCAACAACTAATGCCAGAGAGAAAGGAATTTCACAATTTTACCAACTTTTGCAGTCTGAGACTGATCAAACATGCACTCAAGATTCACTGGTAAATACCTGTAATTGGAATGGGAGCATTGGAAACAAAGTAGACGGCTGACATATATGGTTTTAGAGATAGAACTGACACTGGAGATATCTCCTTATAAAATTTTGCAAGACCAATAAATTTGATCATTGCAAATACCCTTTGCAACAACATGACCGGCAAATATACATAGACTTCACCAGATGTTATACACAGGAATCAAATCAACTATATCCATGTAGAAGCTCAATATCATCAGTCAGAATAAGGTTAGTGGCTGACTCTAAGACAGATGATCACTTCCTCATTTGTAAGTTCAAAGTAAAACTAAAGAAAATGGAAACAAGTCCGTGACAGCCAACGTGCAACTGTAAATATTCCCACCTGAATTTAAAGACCATCTCCAGGATAGATTTGACTCATTGAACAGTGTCTAAAGATAAGATAAACTGTGAGATTACGGCAAGGAAATATACACAAAGAAGGCAAATGACAATTAAAAATACAGGAGATAAAGAAAACACAAAAATTGAAGTCACAAGAGGCTATAGAACTCCATTGTGAACATAAAGTAGGTAACGTGATTGGTAGGAATGATTGAGTATACGAGATGGAAATACAACTTCAAAGGACCTCTCAAGAAGATAAAGTATTAGGATGAAATGTGCAAAGGTTTGGAGGTGCAAATCCAAAAGAGAAGAACACTTTTAGCATTTTATGTCCTGATACATTTCAAGAAATAATTCAAGTCTCAAGTTGTAATGTTGAAGGATTTTATGTGCAAAATGCTGAATGGAGTCAGAAGCATTGGATGAAGATGAATTCAGAGTCACTGCCCAACAAAGAAATGCTGGGTGTTCAATCATTTCAGAAGGTAGCATAGGATCCACTGGCATTGAAGTAAGAAATCCAAGCCACACTGGATGCCCTGGTGAAAATACTGGGCTACAAGAATTGATAAAACGCCAATTTCAGCAAGTGGACACAATACTGAAAGCACTTACTCATCGACACCAAGAAATTTGAAATGTGGGAACCATAGAACAATAGCATTAATATCATTAATATCGCACGTAAGTAAAATATGCTAAAGACAATTCAGAAATCCTTGCAACTGGGCCATGCCAGAAATTCAAGCCTGATTCCACAAAGATTTTGAACAAAGGATACCGCTACTGATGTCATAAATATCTCGGCTGAAAGCAGAGAATAACAGAAAGACGTTTATCTATGTTTTATTGACGCTGAAAACACATTTGACTATATAGATTATAACAATTATGGATCACATTGCTAAAAGTGGCAATTCCAGAACATGTTCACCCGGGCAACCTGTTCATATATCTAGAGCACAGGTGCATTCCCAAATATAGTTAGCCTACCACCCTCTTTTCAGGAAAAAAAAATTCTCAGCGCTCCTGGCAATGGAACATGTTTGTACTATAATCCCTATAATTGAGCATAAAGTATAGGGATCTGCCCATGCCCCACCATCTCAGTGCTCCCCCACCCCCCTGCACACCCACCACGGGAGTAGTGTCATCCGCGTTGGGAAAACTGATCCACGGGGGGCTCAGGTGCTGGAGAAGGACTCTGCCTGCTAAAGCAGAGGGTCTCTGAACAGGAGGAAGCCCCTCCAGGAGGCAGCTCGAGGCAGACATTGCAACATGCAAACATGGCAGCAGCCGTGACTGTGGGACAGCACGGGCAGGGTTTTCTTAAGCGGCACTAGGCTCGCTGTACACTGTGATCCATTTGATGGTACCTAACCAACAACAATAAGAGCTACAAGATGGATAAAACGAAAATCAGTGTTGGGGGCATATCGTTGATCCACTGTGCGCTCCCATTCAGATATGTTCTGTGAAAATTCTGAATTAAGATGTATAACTTAACATTGCCAATTTGTTCAACATCTCAACTATTTACTTTTGGCCTAAATGCATAATCTTTCGATTGCTTCTTATTGCTTTCCTGGAAGATAAGCTTAATGCTGTTGTGAGATGATATTTTGATAGCATTTGCTTTTTAAAATATATCCTGTCTGTGCCTGACCAAAATATTCTTACTTCATCTCTTTAAGTTTATCACCATGTTTATTCAGGTATTTTAAGAATAAATGGGTATTTTAGAACCAAATAAAACCCATAAAACACAGTTGTCATTGTCAGATGGCCATCATGCAGGTTCTGAACTAGAGCTACCCTGTGTACCACAGAATGCAACGCCTCCTGGTTTGAACCGTGCTCCCGATGGTTCTGATGTTGGAGCCCACTGTGCAGCCACTGTGTCCGTCTGTCTTGCCAAAGGTCTTCCTCTTGTAGAGTGCCCTCCCACTTCACTAACTACGATGTCCTTCTCCGGGGACTGGTTTCTCCGGGGACTGGTTTCTCCTGGCAACGTGTCCAAACACACGAGACACAGTCTTGCCATCCTTGCATCTCAGGGACATTGGCTGTCCTTCCTCCAAGTACACTTTAAGTCATAGAAGATGATCATGGAGAGCTTAATCTAGCAATTATCTGGAACATTCAATGTCACCTAATTTGGTTCTGAAATAAGATTGTCTCAATCCAATAATGGAAATCATTTTGAATTCAGGTTTGTAGCTGAGCCACATGACAGCAAGAATAAAGTGTACATTAAAATTTCCAAGTCCATAGCAGCCCCAAAGTAAAGCAACACAGTGTACCAATTTTGCAACATCCATTTGACGGCTTCTTTATGATCCTAGACATTATTTTCTGAGATGGTAGTAATTTCCAAATTTAGTGCTAAGGTCTTGGATCTAACATCAAATTCATAGTAGTCACTGTGAAAATTCAAGATAAATCTTTGCAAAGGGGTTTGAGGGGTCTAGTTACTGATTAAGTTCACAGGAGTTTCAAAATGCATAGTAATAGGAAATGAAAAATGCTCAAAGTGATGGACTACTGGGCCACATTGCCAGGGAATTATTCATATTTGATTTTGAAATATCTTTAAGCTATAAAATATGCTCTATTGGAAAAAAATTATGATTGTAAATTGGTTACTGGGGAAGGTCAAAACATTTAAAAACCATTCTTATTTGATACATGTCTCTACAAAGAAATTATACTCACAGCTTCAACCCACCATCACCTCATACCAAAAAAAATTTTTAAAAATAAAGGAAAAAAGCCAAACTCACTGCCATTGAGTCGCTTTTCACTCACAGTGACACTATATGACAAGGTACACTGCCCCTGGTTCCTGAGACTAACTCTTTACAGGAACAGAAAGTCTCATTTTTCTCTTGGGAGTGGCTAGTGGTTTTGAACCGCTGACTTCATGGGCATAGCTAATACTCAATAAGAAAAATGGAACCAATTATTTGACTATGTTCTCATTTTTTTTTTTCTACATGACCAAGGATTGGAAAGGTTATAAAAACAGTCATGAGGTGGAAGTTGTAGGAGCCCGGTGGTATAGTGGGGACAAATTGGCTGTTCATAGTGGAAGGTGTGTCAGTCATTGTAAGGCTTGAACCATGGCAGAAATGCTTGAACTGAACACAATCTCCTTACCTCCCAGCATTCTCAAACTCATTCTCCACCCGAATGATCTTGTCATCTTTTCAGACCACTTGCCCAAACCCCATTTTTAAGCCCACATGACTCAAACCAATGAGGATCATTCTTCCCCGGGGCGGGTGGGGCCTCCAGTTCCTTAGAGCTCAGCCTCCCCCCATCGCTCTCTTCTTTCTGGACCACCTCTCTCTGGTTTCTCTCAGATATTGGTGTGCACCGTGAACATTTCCTTCACAGGTCTCACACCATTACTGAAACACATCACCTTATGACATCTTAATGATATATATCTTAATTGAGTTTGTTTGTTGTTTTGTCTATTGTAACACTGTAGAACAAATGAGTCAGCACCTTCAGAGAGAATTAATTTGACAAGCGTTTTGTGAAGAAATGATTAAATGAATCTCGATTTTCTTGTGAAATAACTGCATTTATTTCTTAAGTTTTATTCATTGATCTGAAAATCACATTTTAAAATGTCCATTTTGCTCACCATGCAGCATTGCCATGCTTGGATATAGTACAGTAATATGTTAAATGAAGTTGTTTAAATGAAGAGAGAGAGAGAGAGAGAGAGAGAGAGAGAAGAGAGAGAGAGAGAGAGAGAGAAAGAACTGTGTTCTGAATAATCAATCAAATAAAATAAACTAGTAAGTATTATTTAGATTGTTTTTAAGATTCAAATTTTACTCAAAATTGGTAACTCATCTTGAGATCTCTAAGAAGATGAACCCTGCTCCATGATGTTAATGGGCAACTCTTTAAAGCTTCCAACAATACCACATGTTCCTTCTGAGGGAGAGTCTGAAATACGTTTCCTATATTATCTAATTTTATTGCACAAAATCAGAGGGAGCGAACATGTGGTGAAATAATGCGTCATGGTTAGTTCAGAGAGTAGGTTGTGCTCGGCCATAGGAGGCCACAGTTGGTCTTATAGGGAGAACTCCACCAGCTCTGAAGGAAACAAGGCCGGACGCATCTGAGGACAATGATGCCCACCAGCTCGGAGGCGGCTTCCAGCTTCACCTATTTTACACTTAAATGTTCAATTTAAGTGAAATAAACATAAATCTAATTTCTCAATGGACGTTTCTGTTCAATGTATACAATATTATCAATGTTCACATATTTAGTAGTCTTGGATAACAAAAATATAAAGGCATACTTCCGATCTGAATTTTTGTTACAAGTGTTTTAGACCTTGAATCCTATGTAGGAGCATTAAAAATATAAGAAACAAAAATTAGGCAATTGACTCTCATTCATGTGCTAACTAATTTCTTAGAAATATGTAGCCAGAGTTTTATTCAAAGGCACTTCAGGGTAGGCTTGAACCTCCGACTTTTTGGTGAACAGCTGAGAATGGTAGCTGTTTGCAACATCCAAGGATTCTCCCCGGGCTTATCATTCAGATTAAAGAATCTAAATATGAGAGATACCAATATTTTTCTCTGAAACAAACTGAGTTTTCCTAAATTGAAACTAATCAGTAGATTGACTTAGGTTTGAAAATATAGAATTCAAAACCACTTTAGATTTACGTGACGATATGTAAATATAATATATTGAAGTGAAGAGATTTACGAATGTAATTCTAATTATACACAGTGTTCAGCATGACTTTTTAACTATAATATGGTGAGAAAAAAATTCTCTATTTTTTTTCATAAAAGGCAATCAAATCTAATCAGTTTGGCATTAACTAAGCTCTAATAATGTACTTCAGTATTTTCCCTAAGTAGTGTGATCTGTTTCCCCTTCATCCAGGTAGATTTGTGCACATTATGGTGTCTTCATCGTTTTAAAGCATACTGAGAAAATGACAGAGCTGCAAAATTAAAATAAATGATTAATGGTATTTTTTTTTTCATGTTTTGTACTAATAGGTATTACCGAGCCTTTAAATTAATAGAGCTGTCAAGCTCAGAGGTGTTACACATCCAGCAATGAACCAAAATGGAAATGATATATTCCACAGACACCTAAAGATGACACTTTAGAATATTTTAAATTTTAATTAGTAGGTGCAATTGTTTTGTTCCCCCATAACCACCTCAAATTAATTGGAAATTAGTCACAACCGATCTTCTTCTTAACCATCTGAAGTGAAGAGATTTGTGCTTTACACCTTAACATTCTTGTTTGGGGACCAGAAAGCACACATGCAGTAAATTGCATTGTCAATTACAGAAACAACCACTGCTGTAAAATTAGGAAAAATTATGCACAGGTAAACAAAACTAATTAATGCATAAGTAACAGGGGAACACACAAAATAAAGGCCGAACTAAACACTAAGGTGCCAGTCTTTAAAGGAAAAAAAAAAAGATTTGGAAATGCAAATTTATGCAAAACACCTTACTGATGAAGTCTTAGATAAAAAGATTATTTACATTTATCTTTGTTTTGGCTGCTTTTGGAGGCTCACTACCACTCACACCTTGAACAACATGCACACAAAAATAGGCATCTGCTTATTTAATTTTGTTTCAAGATGGCAGAGAACTTTTAGGAGTTAATTTGTTACTCCTCAAAAATCACAATTTAGAACCATTTAATAACCAAGTATAGTATTTCCTTCTTTAAAAGTGGTATCCTCTATCTAAATGTGAGAGAAATGCAATTTCCAGGCACATCAGTGAAATATTCATTATCTGCATTTACCTGTTAGGCATTTTCCTACTGATAATTTATGGATAAATCTTTTTTTCTTCATCACTGAAAATACACACATTTTCCCTTATCGGGTTTTGTTTTCTGCTTCTTCTTCTTTTGAAGTAAGCTATTAAGCAGCTTAAGATTTTATAAAGATGATGTGTCTACCAAGTCAGCAAGTGTTAAGTTAGAATAACTGGGTGACTTTAAATGAAATAATATCATTATAAAATTTCAACAACAAGACCAATTTCCAAGAAACCAATCTGGCACATTAAAATTTTTAAATAATATTTAAAATTAAATAATTTTATGAAAAGGTCTTTGGAGATTCAATAGTTAGATAAGCTAGATGAAAGCTTACTCAGCTGTATTCTGTGTGGGATAAATTTTAATGGAATTTTCTTTTGGATAATTGCTAAAACAGATACATATTATATTGAAATGATGTCCTTTTCTTTTTTTTTTTTTGTTTAAAAAAATTTTTTTTGAAATGATGTCTTTTTCCAAAATGAGTTTATTTGTACATGATAAGAAAACAATAAAAATAATTGCTACATTTTCTTTAAAAATTTGACCAAATCTCAAAAATATGTCAAATTGTGCTCCACCATAAAAATAACATGGTGAGATAGTTAGTTTATTGTGCCAGCCTGGCCAATAAACACAACTGGGATTAATTGAAGGGCGGAGAGATAAATGGCTGGGTGAGCCTCGCCTTTCTTGTCTCTTGCTCTTTGACCATCGGACCAGCGTGCAGCCGCCTTGCTTGTTCTGTGCCTCTACCTGTGGGACACCTAACCTGTCGACTGTGTCACTGTAATTTGAGGTCCCTTTAAGACTTGCCTCACCAGAGAATTAGAATGTATATCCCTGGAGCTGGGGACTGACAGTTGGTGACCTGGCTGATGGTTGCTGACCTGCCTGGCTGTTTGCTGCCTGTGCTGGGATAGCCTAGCTCTCTCTACAGAGGACTACCTGGTGGCCTTCAAGACTTAAAGGACTGCCAGTGTCTCACAACTCTCTCATGGGAGTGAGTTGCACTGAGCCACTTATACTGCTTTATAATTTAACTCTTCATTTCTTGTATTATATATCTATCTGTATATAATTTAACTGTTCATTTCTTGTGTTATATATCTATCTTTATAAAATTATTAGCAATCTGGTTTTGTTTCTCTAGAGAACCCTGTCTAACACACATGGGATTAACTTTTTTTCTCTTGCATGCTTCAGGATTATAGGAAAAACCGTCTACATAATGAAAAATAAGAAAAACATAGAGCTGTTTTGGCACAATGGTTGATCACTCAGCTGCAGATCAAGATTGCAAATACTCTGAGGGGAAGATGTGGCTGGCAGTCTGTGTTCATAATGATTGTTCTGTAAAGACTTACAGCCTTAGAAGCCCTATGGGGCAGTTCTATACTGTCTTATAGGGTCCCAATGTCATATATAGATTTGTATATTGTATATATTTATTTTACAATAAGTATATATTTACACACACACATATAATGAAAGGGCCTTGGGTGATTCACACTTTATCTGTCAGTTTGTTGTATTGTGTTGACTTGCATGTTGCTGTGATGCTGGAAGCTATGTCACTGGTGTTTCAAATGCCAGCGTGATCACCCAAAGTGAACAGGTGTCAGCGGAGCTTCCAGAATAAGAGTGCACAACAAAGGATTCGGCTCTCCACGTCAGAGGATGGTGCTGCTCACACTCTGATGCATAACTTGGAAACATGTCGCAACCCGTTGAAAGCCTACTGAATGGAAGGGCAGGGGCTTTCAGAATATGGGCACTTGACATGTGCCTGAGAAGAAGTTGATTTCCTGGATTGGAAGGGACCATGAAGATGTGAGTTGAGTAAAGCATGTGCGAGTGGAGCCTTTAGGATCTTCATTTGCTGAGAGGGTATGACTCGAGGTAAGGAGCAACAGCAGCAAACAGTCTGCTAATAATCAGGACCTGGAATGTGTGAAGTATGAATCTAGGAAAATTGGAAGTGATCACAAATGAATAGCACATATAAAGATGGACATTTTGGGCATTAGTGAGCTGAAATGAACTGGCATTGGCCATTCTGAATCGGAAAACCATACAATGTATTATGCTAGGAATAGCAAAATCAAGAGGAGAGGTGTGGCATTCCTTGTCAAAAAGGACATTGCAAAATCCATCATGAACTACAGTGCAGTCTGTGATATAAGTATATCTATCTACCTTCGAGGATATCAAATCCATACAACTATTATCTAAATGTATGCACTGACCACAAAAGTAGTGATGAAGAAATTGAAGAATTCTACCAAACACTTCATTTGGAAATTGATCAAAGATGCAATCAAGATGCATTGATAATTATTGGCAATTGGAATGTAAAAAGTTGTAAACACAGAGGAAGAAACAGTTGTTGGAAAATATGGATGTGGTGAGACAGAAATGAAGGTGGAGACTGCAAAGCTGGCCACCTCTTCATAGCAAACACCTCTTTTCGAGAACACAAAAGATGACTCTACACATGGACACCTACAGATGGAAAACACAGAGATCATATTGACTGCCACTGTGGGAGGGACTCTAGAGAAACTCTACGTCAGCAGCTAAAACCAGAGCAGGGGCCGGATGTGGAACAGACCGTGAATTGCTCATATGGAAGTTCAGGAGGAAGCTGAAGACAATGAGAACCAGTCAAGGCTGAGTCTCTCCCACCGGAATTTCAAGGACAGGTTTGACACATGGAACACTACTGACAGAAGGCTGGCTGAGCTGCGGGAGGGCGGCAAGAACAGCTTTCACGAAGAAAGCAAAAGGTCGTGAAAAACAGGAAAGAAAGAACATATCAAAATGCATTTCAGAAGAGACTCTGTGACTTCCTCTTAATCACAGATTAGCTAAGACAAATGGAAGAAATGAAGAAAAAAGCTGAAAAGAAATTCAAAGAGCAGCTACAGAAAAAAAAAATTTAAATTTTAGAATGAAATGCGAAAAGCCCTAGCATTAGAAAACCAAACGGGAAGGACATGCTCAGCATAGCCTAAACTTAAAGAACTCAAGAAAAAAAAAATTCAAACCTCAAGTTTCTATCTTAAAAGATTCTGTGGGCAAAATATTGAATACTTCAGGAAGGATCAAAAGAAGATGTAAAGAATACATAGAGTCAATGTACCAAAAAAATATTGACAAGGGACCATCTCAGGAGGCAGCATATAAGCAAGAATCCAGAGTGCGGATGGAGGAAGTTCAAACTGCACCGAATTCCTTAACCTGAAACAAGGCTGCAGGAATTGCTGCAACAGCCATTGGAATGCTTCAACCAGTGGCGGAAGTCCCTGGAGAAGGACATCATTCCTGACAAAGCAGAGTCAGTGACAAAGAAAAAGATTCAAAGAAGCTCATTGTTTCGTGGAGATAGTGTTTAGTTTATGAATCATGTGTTATTTAGTTAAAATGTGACATCAAGATGTCATTTAAATTTAAGGTTTAATGCTTATCTCAGAGCAATAGTGCCTGAGAGTTCTTTCATCTTAATTAGTCTAATAAGTTATGTTTCTTATTCCTCTCTCAGTCTATAGGTCTACATATATTGTATCCCTGGTCAAAAGAATCAGAGATGGTAGCTGGACACCAGTTAGTTCTTCTGGTCTGAAACTCATTGAGGCCGTAGATTATGTCAGCTATGAGTGCTGTAGACTACTTTCTCTCAGAAGCTGTAGTTTCCTCCTGCCCTTCATATTTCAGGTGAATGGAGACTAATAGTTGTATTTTAAATGGATGATTTGAAGCTTTTAAGACCCCCTAAATTCTCACCACATTTCGGTGGTAGAACCAATACTTTATGAATAATATTGTAATTACCTGAGTTTACCATGATGTGATAATCCAAGTCTTCAAGTGTTGGAAGACAGTCCCCTGAGGCATTTGGTATGTCTGAAGGTTTAACTTCTTCAGAATATTGAAAATCAAAGATATTACTTTGACAATTATGATACATCTGACTCAAGTCATGACATTTTCAATTGCCTCTTATGCAGGTGAAATAGATTAATGTGGCTTATTATATATGAAAGGGCTTCAAAAGTTCTTGGAAATTTTTCATTGTCTTTTAATTCTACTTTTTCATGAACTTTTGGAAACCTTCTTGTGTGTTTATATATATATATACATACATGTACATATGTATCTATATGTATATATTCATATAGATAGTTCTGTTTGTACAAACATATATACCCTTGCATTCATGCCCATATATTTATATGCCTACATAACCACCCACATGCTTTTAGTTCTTTCTGGTATTGTTTCAAGATTATATTTTTCATCTTCTTTAGCAAAGACATCCATTTGCATGAGTCAATTTCTAAAGCACATAACATAACAGGTATTTTAGGAAGAAAATGAAACTATGTGACTAAAAGTCTCTGGAAAACATTCCATGTGAATCATAACTATGTAGGACAGATTGAAACTTTATTCTGTTAGAACTTGGGAGCTCTCTGTCTTTGAGGCCAAGAGAATAAGGTGACAGAGGTGTGCTCCTCAGTGGTAATTCTGGGGGCAGTGCAGTGGAAGCTTTGCTCCATCATATTTGTTTACACTGGGAAGCAAAACATAAACAATGCAGTGAGTAAAGAAGCAAAATAAAAATGACCTAAAAAAGGATGGATTTCCATTATGAATGATAGGTATAATGGATTACCAGTATTAGAGATGCAGTAAGATCTAGCCGAATGACTGAGGGAGGTAGTAAAGCTTCAGGGTAATGAGACAGGCATTAGAGCCCAAAGGCTTGCTTATGTCATTTACTGGAGGAAGTTATTTAACTTTTGTGCCTTTAGCTGTTGATTTGTCATTTTTATTTTGGTCTAAGATAATGAAATTACAATAAATTTATCGACTTCTTAGGTTTTGTGAAGATTAAATGAATAACAAATAAGAACATGTAGAACAAAAACTGACCTCTAGTCAGCACTCACTAAATGTTACCCATCGTTACCTTGTTTTCTCTAACTACCTTCAAGCCATCTGGTGACATGAGAAGCTAATCACTCTTGATCTATATGAAATCAGAAAAACGCAAATTTATAATGTGGTAGTTACATGATCTCATGTCAACTGGGTAAGTGTAGGGGTGGAGTCTAGCCTGTCAGTCAGGTGACAGCCAGATGATGCCTCCTTGTGGCGGTGGCCTTCTCATGTGGATTCTGGGGACTTCCTGTCTCCCTGCCTTCCTCTTCCTGTTGACAAGCCATGTGCAGAGACTTGCCGAGCCCCTTGAGAACCTTTCTCTGCTTCACTGTTCTTCTGTTGAGATGAGCGGTGAGCTGGAGAAGCCATGTGGAGACCTGTGCCAGCACTGAGATGCTTCCACCGCCATTCAATCCACAAGACTTTTCACTCACTGCCTTGTGATCTTCCACATTTGACAGCACTGTATGTGCTGCATGAGTCTGAAGAGGAATTTATGGACTTGTCTCAGACGTATGGACTACCATCAGACATATGGACTTGATCTGGACTGGACTGGACTGGAATGTTTTCTTAATATACATTTACTCTTCCACATAAAAATTTTCTCAGTACATCTATGAATGTTCCTGGATTTGTTTCTCTAGTCAACTCTGTCTAACATATGAGATATTTTATTTAAAAAAGATATTTCATTCTGTAACTTAATGGCCACAGATTGATTTGTGGTTAAAGATTAAACTGCATTTAAAAATCATTGTTAGTTTTATTAATTAAAAGAAATACATAAAATAAGATGTAAGAGATCTTATTTAGATTTAATGAGATTTAATTATAAGATGTTATAGTTTCCTGAAAGCTTATCTTTAAAAATTACACTATATGTATTCTCTTTATGAACACAAACGCCAAAAGAAGGGTGAACCATAGATAACCGCAGTGTCTCTAGCAATGGGGAGATCTGTTCTTCCTGATCCAGACAAAGCGAAACTTAGCGCTAAGGCAAAGAACTGGCGTTCTCATTAAATAGGTGCTAGTGCCAGCCAAGAGAACTTGTGTTCCAGTTAGAATGATCCACACATTGGAAACCGGGGCAGGAGGAAGCAATTGCTCTTAAAGAACCCGACAAGGAGGTGTTTAGATCAGGAATACTAGGTATCAAACTTCACAAGTCTAGCAAGGATTGGCTGGCGACAAGTTCAGTGACGAATTACAATGAGGTTATTAACACTGGGAACTGAGAAAGGGAAAACGGGCTTGGGGTTCTAAGGAGGATACATGAGAAAGCAATGGAACATGCTTTCCAGAAGCAAGATTTCAGTGATCATTTTGATAAATTGTCATGTTTTACTGTGGTCATATTAATGATTTAATTTGTACTCTTCCTAATCTGTACCATATGGAAGAAAATTGTCAGGATAATCCTCTGCCTTTGCCAGACACAAAATAGCCAGAATGGTGATGTTGCATTCACACTCCTGGCATTACTACTCCTTATAAGGGCAATTACTCATAACGCACAGTAACTAATGCATAACTGTTAATAATACAACGTTTATAGAATGCAGTCTATATGATGTTTAAAATGAATATACAATAGATAATGCAGAAGAGAGTAGCTTTAACTCTACTAGGAAACAGACTGATTTAATCTTTGGAGGTAGAGAAAGTACTTCTCTGATACATTGAAACTTTTGCCTTAAGAACATAATGAATAAAAAGAACTCAAAATAACATTACATGTATTTATATATGAAAATATGTGAATGGATTGCTAGCCAAGCTACAGTATGTTCAGTGAAAGAAGGTTTAGTATAAAGCATTTTGTAAAATGTTATACTACCTCAAAAAGTAATTAAGAATGTAACAAATTTAAAGATGCATTCAGCATTGGCAGTCCGAATTTGTGTGAGGCACCGTGCTAAGTTCTGCAGGTCAAAGGTGACCGACCACAAGTATGGTGTCTGACCCCAACACGCTCTACCAATGAGACAAAGAAATGGCTATAGGCAGTGCACTGTGGTTCGGGCATTAAGGAGATAGGGAGCTGGGGCTGGGGGTGGAAAGGGTGCTGCTTTGGAAAGATTTCATAGGAGGACGAGGTCATCGTGTCAGTTCTCGTCCACAGCGACCTGATGCACACCAGAGTGAAACACCGCGTCAGCACCAGGAGCGTTCCTATGCTTGAGCCCACTGTTGCAGCCACTGTGTCAATCCACCTCATCGAAGCCCTTCTCTTTTTCACTTCCCTCCAAGTTAGCCCTCAGAATGGCCCTCTCCAGGGTCTGGTCTCTTCTGACAAAATGTCCAAAGTATGCAAAATGAAGTCTCGCCATCCTTGCCTCTAAGGAGCACTCTGGCTAATATTTCTTCCCAGACAGATGGGTTTATCCATGAAAAAGTAGCCCTTTAAGCTTTTCCCTATTTTTCTCTGGCATCACAATTCAAATGCATTGACTAATCTTCAGCCTTCCTTCCTTATTCAATGTCCAACTTTCACATGCACATGAGGCAATGGAAAATACCATGGTTTGGGTCAGGCACATCTTAGTCTTCAAAGTAACACCCTTGCTTTTTAATACTCTACAGAGGTCTCCTGCAGAAGATTTACCAATGCGTATTTCCATCACTGATCTGTCAGTTTGTCATATTGTAGCTTGTGTGTTGCTAGAAGCTCTATTACTGGTACTGCAAATGGCAGCAGAGTCCTGGTGAAGGTGCTTCAGGAGGGCTTCCACACTAAGAGCAGACAACATATAAGGAATCGGTTGCCCACTTCAGAGCAAGTAGCCATTGGAAACTATGCATCGTTGTGTGAAAAAGCATCCTGAAGCGTGTTTATATTATCAAATAAAAAGCAATAAAATGATTGAATTAAGAACTAAAAGAAGAATGTTATGATAGGATTAATATTTTATAGTGATCATTCTGGTGGTAATGTAGCAGATCGATTTTTTTTTTAAAGGAATAAGAATGAAATGGAAAATCACTGATGTGGCTATTTCCAGAAGTGGGAGAGAAATGAAATAAGTCATAAGTAAGACAACCTAGGAATGGAAGGAAAGGGAAAGACGTCAGAAATATATCATCTTATAAGTGGGCAAGGTAACTGAATTTGAGGGCTTAGGGAGAAGTATAGGATGACTCTCAGGTTTCTAGCTTAGGAAACAATGGCTGCATAATGATTCCACTAACTCAAGATGCTGTAGGGAGAAGAAGCAGGTCTAGGCTGAAGCAAGAGGTCACTGTTGAAGGGGGTGGAGGGGAGCTAAGATGTGTAGGGGGATGATGGAGGCATATAATGAATCCATATTTGGTTATGTTTAATTTGAGTTTATTTTCCTAGGACTTTGTATGACGGATCTTCACTAAAGCTATCCCAGCGACCCTTTATTTCCAACAAAAAATGTGTGTGTGTGTGTGTGTGTGTGTGTGTGTGTGTGTGTGTGTGTTTGGGTGAAGAGGGACTAGATGTGCAGAAACAAACAAAAATATGACCTCATGCAAAAAAGAGTAAATGAGGGGGAAGGGTATGGTAGGTTGTCCTATCATACCCTGCTCCCTCATTTACTTCTTTTTCCTCCTCATTATTAGAACATATGTCTAGTAGAATTAGTGTCTTCTATATGGTCAAGAGAAATGTTTGCAGAAGGTAGAAAGGGATAACAGTCTAGAGACAAGATTCAATCACATCTGCTCTAAAATTATTTGGATATCTGTTCTATGATACTTATAACATGGCTAATAGTCTCAGGGATAAATAATCATTCTATGAAACTCACAAAACTGTAAACACAGAGGTACTTAAATTCTGTTGATTATTTTAAGAAGGAGAAATGAAGAGTCATTTTTAAGCGATTTTGCTTTTTCCTTTATCTTGCTATAATTGTCATATTACTTTTTAAAATACTGATTGATTAAATAATCAAGGGCCATTCACTCTCAGCCTCCTTATTTTATATATTTCCCTTGAAAACCAGAGCTTCCAAAGGTGGTGGGGAGAGCTTCTGGGGAGTCCCAGCATCCGCACTCTGCTGACCCAACACCCGTCTCAGTATCTGCAGCCTCCTCCACTTCCTTCCTGGGCAATGAGAACCAGCGGCCAGAAATCCATCATGTCTATCCTCAAGATTCACGCCAGAGAGATCTTCGACTCCCGTGGAAATCCCACCGCTGAGGTCGATCTTTCCACGGCCAAAGGGCTCTTCAGAGTTGCCGTGCCAGTGGTGCCACCACTGGGATCTATGAGGCCCTGGAGCCCCGGGACAATGATAAGACCTGGGCAAAGGGGTCTCACAGGCTGTTGAGCACATCAATACTACAATTGGGCCTGCCCTGGTTAGCAAGAAGCTGAACGTTACGGAACAGGAACAGATCGACAAGCTGATGATTGAGATGGATGGAACTGAGAATAAATCAAAATTTGGTGCAAATGCCATTCTGGGCAAGTCCCTCACTGTGTGCAAGGCCAGAGCTGTTGAGAAGGGAGTCCCCCTGTACCATCACCTTGCTGACTTGGCCGGCAATTATGAAGTTGTCCTGCCAGCTCCTGCTTTCAATGTGATCAACGGCGGCTCCCACGCCGGCAACAAGCTGGCCATGCAGGAGCTCATGATCCTCCCCGTCAGGGCAGCCAACTTCAAGGAGGCCATGCGCATTGGGGCCGAGGTGTACCACAACCTGAAGAACGTCATCAAGGAGAAGTATGGCAAGGATGCCACCAATGTTGGGGATGAAGGCGGATTTGCCCCCAACATCTTGGAGAACAAAGAAGCCCTGGAGCTGCTGAAGAATGCTATTGGGAAAGCTGGTTACACCGACAAGGTGGTGATTGCCATGGACGTAGCTGCCTCCGAGTTCTTCAGGTCTGGGAAATACCACCTAGACTTCAAGTCTCCTGATGACCCCAGAGGGTACATCTCACCTGACCAACTGGCAGACCTGTACAAGTCCTTCATCACGGACTACCCAGTGGTGTCTATCAAAGACCCCTTTGACCAGGATGACTGGGACGCTTGGGCCAAGTTCATTGCCAGTTCAGGGATCCAGGTGGTAGGGGACCATCTCACAGTGACCAACCCGAAGTGAATTGCCAAGGCCGTGGGCGAGAAGTCGTGCAACTGCCTCCTGCTCAAAGTGAACCAGATCAGCTCCTCGACTGAGTCTCTGCAGGCATGCAAGCTGGCCCAGTCCATTGGGTGGGGCATCATGGTGTCTCATTGTTCTCGGGAGACTGAGGATACTTTCATTGCTGACCTGGTGGTGGGACTCTGCACTGGACAGATCAAGACTGGTGCACCATGCAGATCTGAGTGCCTGGCCAAGTACAACCAGATCCTCAGAATTGAAGAGGAGCTGGGCAGCAAGGCCAAGTTTGCTGGCCAGAAGTTCAGAAATCCCCTCGCCAAATAAGCTGGGCAGGCAGACCTCTGGTAGTCCTTCCCCCGAGCCTGTTGGCATTCTCACCGCTTCATTAGAGCTGCCCCCATGGCCAAGCCAGACCATCTGGACACCTGTTGGAAAGCCCACCTTTGTGATCCTGTGACATCCCAACTCCTTGCCCTTCTTGCAAGCTTCCCACCAAGTGGCCCAGTGTCATCCGAGGTGTCAACAGGCAACATCCCCAGTGGTTTTGTTTGCAAAATAAACATCAGTGACCCCTAAAAAACTTAAAAACAACAACAAAAAACCCCAGATCTTCTGCTTTATTCTAAAATTATATTGAGAGAAATTCTTTCATAAATTGAATATCAGCTTAACGATATTTAAATTCAGCAGATTTTAACATTCTACCAATTCTTATGTTCTGTAAGAAAAACACTGTGTTATTCAATTAAAGGAAAGAACACTCTATAGTTAATCCATACCAATGCTTTGAATACTAAATATTCTCTTCAGTTAAAGCAAAATTTAAAGTTCAGAACTCCATGTGGTTCTAGGAAAAGTGGAGCATGCCAGAATTTGAAAAAAAAAAAAAAACATTAACAAGCCAGAGTCTAGTACAGTTCTTGGCCCAAGGTAGTCTGCAATAGATGTTATAAATGATATATGAATTTACAAGGAAAAAGAATTAAACTTGAATCATATGAAATTGTTATCAATGTAACCATTATATAGATGATGATAATAAAGGAAATGAATGTGCTGTTAATAATTGAAAGAAGTTAGTAAAGATGTTCAACAACGAGTACTTATGAAACAAGCTAAATTTATTTTTAAAAAACAGAATTAATTTCCAATAGATATTTTAAAACTCACGGTCATTGACTCAATTCTGACTCATAGTGACCCCACAGGAAGGACAGACCTCCCTCTGTGGCTTTCCAAGACTGTAGTTGTTTAGGGTGTAGAAAGCCTCATCTTTCTCCTGAGAAGTAATGGTGGTTTACAAATTGCTGACGTTAAAGTTAACAGACATAAACTCCTAAGCCATCAGGACTCCCTTGAGCTGATAAAGACCATTTAAAGCAAGTGAAATGCAGTCAATGATTTCCAAATGTCCCACTCGAGAAGATGATTACCAGCACGCAATGCAGCCTTTTCATGCTGAACGCCCTGGTGGAGTGTCAAGATGAAGAGTGTAGACTTCAGAGCTAGGTTGTCGGGATTTGAATTTCTACTCTACCACATAGTACCCGTGTAAAACTAGGCACACTGCTTAACCTTAGTCTTCTTCATTTGTTTCTTGATTCAAAAAACAGCACAAAAACTATATCTACCACTCCCTTTCTCTCTCACCAAAAGCAAACCATTTCATCGGAACTTTACAGGCAATGTTGAATTGCACTATTGGGTTCTGACGCTGTCAATCTTTAAGGAAGCAGACTGCCTCATCATTCTCACATGGAACGGAGGGTGCATTCAAACAATTGGCCTTTCTGTTAAGACTCTAAAAAGTACTCATGGATGGTGTTGATTGTCTTTTTCACTTGTTTTGACCACATCTGAGGAAATGTGAGTTTTCATTAAATACAAGAAGACTAGTACCATCATCACCACTACCAGCCTACATCAAGACCACTGTCCCAATTACTATCACTGTCATCACCATTTATAGCACCACCAGCTTCTATCACCACCGTTATCTTCTCTGTCATTACTGCCTTCTTCAATAGTACTACCACCATTTTCACACTATTTTCATCCTCACCACCATCACCAATACAAATGCCAACATCACTGTCAACTAGAAGCTTCACTGTCAGTTTTACCATCGATATTATTGCCATCATCACCAAACATATCGAGCCCAGTATATCACCACCACCACTCTCGGTGCTGCCATCCCCTCTATCACCATCATAATCATCACCCCCACCACCACACCATCACTATCAGCCTTCACTACCACAGTCACCATTTCCACCATAAACACTCCTACCATCACCACTACAATCACCACATCACGGACACCAACATCTTTAATGTCTATATGAACATACATTTTAAAAGTTAGAAGCTTCAGTATATAAGAAGATGAGAAAATTTTGGTTTGGTTAAAACCTCTAATTGAACAAGTAAAATTGTACTATGGAGAACACAACTATGATATGAAATAAAAGGAAAGGTTTTCTATGAAAAAGAATGTCTTCATATTCTTGAATTACTACAAAAGAGTAGATGTCTAGTCAAATGATGAAAACATTTATGTGTAGGTCCTATTAATAGTGTTATCATAAGGTGTTATGAAATAGTTTAAAGAATGTTTAGAAGAGAACATATTTAGCAAAGATCTTTTCTAGCATCAGTTAGCGTCTGAAACCTACAGGTGATATGTAAGCCAATGAAATATTCAAAAGGAAAGAAATCATTGTTAAGGGCATATAAAGCCAAAAAACTGAATGTTATGTATATGAGGGTGAGAGGAGGGAGTAATTGGTAACAAGTATTAAGCAGTCAAGAAAAAAAGATGAGATACGCTAAAGAATCATTTTTAAAATTTAGCTGACTAAAGTAGATCTACATTTGCGATTTTATAGGATATATAATAGATGCAAGATGATAGCATTTTCATTCCTCTGTACTCACTGTGCATGGAGTCTGCATCCAGGGTTCCCCATCAATCTGCATGGGTAATGACTTGCTAGTCCTAAAGAAAGATATTTCATTATATGTATAACACTGATAACCTACATAGCAAACTGTGCACAACAGACAATGGCTAAATCAAGGAATGAAAATATTATAATTGCTGGACTCCAAAGGCTTTTATTCTGCAAGGGGCTTCACCTTGATTATTAGTGAAGCTCCTAAAAGAGTGGTTCTCAACCTTCCTAATGCTGCCACCCTTTAATACAGTTCCTCATGCTGTGGTAACCCCCAACCATAAAATTATTTTTGTTGCTATTTCATAACTGTAATTTTGCTACTGTTATGAATCATAATGTAAATATCTGATATGCAGGATCTATTTTCATTGTTACACATTGAACATAATTAAATCATAATGATTAATCACAGAAACAAGATGTAACTATATATTGTGAAATATTTATTTCTAATGATAAATAAATGAAATTTTGTCTTGAAGCATGGTGCAGCACGGGAAACAGTCTTCACGCTGGGTACTCCTATGTGGACATATCTGCATGTGGGCAGACACACCAGGAGAGGGATAGAGGAGTGGTGCCTCAGTGCCTACGACCATCCAAAATATGTTTTCCAATGATCTTAGGTGACCCCTGTGAAAGGGTTGTTTGACCCCCCCCAAAGGGGTCGTGACCCACAGGTTGAGAACCGCTGTCCTAAATGATACCTTGCTCATAGCGATGTGAAGAGCACCTCCAATAATGTCATAATGAAGGAAAATGCTCAGGATGAAAATAAAAATATATCCAGACATATGATTAGCAGCAGAATCAGAATTACTACAGCCAAGAGGGCTGTCTTCTCTGATAGTGATATAATCCATTGTCAATTGGAGGATTAAAAGTTTAGGAGTGGAGTCTAGGCTGTCAATCAGAATATAGCCAATAAGGCCTCTGTGTGGGCATGGCCTACTCCTGGGAATTCTGGGAACTCTGGAATTTCCACCTTGGTGGGGGAGACACTTCTCTCTCTTTGATCACTTCCTGCGAAATATCCCTGAGGAGAAGTCGCATGGACCTACCCTGATACAGCCCTGGGTGCTGGAGAAGCCACAGAGAGACCCCTGCCAGAGCTGAGATGCTTACAACGCCACTGGACCCAAGACTTCCTACCCACTGGCCCGTGGTCGTCCTGCATTCGGTGTCATTGCATTTGCTTCATGAGTCTGAAGAGGAATTTACAGACTGGTATCGGACATATGGACGAATATCGGATTTATGGGCTTGGACTGGTCTGGGCTGGGACGTTTTCTCACTATTCAACTGCTTTTGTATATAAACTTCTTTCTTATATACATGAATTTCTATAGATTTGTTTCTCTAGTTTACCCAGAAGAAAACACCTTCATCCTTCAATACCGCAAAATTAAGGGAATTTTTTGCTTTTAGATTCCTAGTTATCTCTATATGTATACTAATATGTATTTAAATTACTCCTTGTCAACTTCCTCTCAGGTTAGTGCCCTGAGTAAGGATACCATAGGAAGATAACATTAGAATGATTTGGGGTATAGATGAAATTTTAGGAAATTTTAGGAAATGTCTCTTGAATATGGTTGAATTACTTTTGCCACATATATAATCTAATTTTATAAGAACAATAATGTAGATTAATCCACAAAATAATTTAAAGTGATGCTGCCTCAACAGTGTTTTCTTCTTGAAGAAATCATTTTATTGGAGGCTCTTACAGCTCTTATAACAATCCACACATCAATTGTATCAAACACATTTGTTCATATGTTGCCATCAACATTTTCAAAACATTTCCTTTCTACTTGAGCCCTTGGTATCAGCTCCTCTTTTTCCTTTACTCCACCACCTCCCACACTCATGAACTCTTGATAAAATATAAATTATTATTATTTCCATATCTTACACTGTCTGCTATCTCCCTTCACCCACATTTCTATTGTTTGTCCCCCTGGGAGGGGTGGTGGTGGGAGGGATTATATGTGAATCATTGAGATGAGCTCCACATTCACCCCTTCTCCCACAACCTTCCTACTCTCGTGGTATCACTACTCCCATTACTATTCCTAAGGGGCTTATCTCTCCTGGATTCTGTGTGTCAAGAGTTCTATCTGTACCAGCAGACTTGCTCTGCTTTAGCCAGATTTGTAAGGTAGAACTGAGGTCATGATGGGGGGTGGGGGACATTAAAGAACTGAGATAGTTAATGTTTATTGTGCCAACCTGGAAGATAAACACACGTGGGATTAATTGAAGGGTGGAGAGATAAATGGCTCGGTGAGCCTCACCTTACTAGTTCTTGGGTCTCTTGCTTTGTGATGGTTGGACCAGGGTGCAGCTGCCTTAGCCAGTTCCCTGCTTCAGCTGGCAAGGCTCATTTCCTGCAATTTATCCCTGAGGAGAAGCCACATGGACCTACCCAGATGCAGCCCTGGGTGCTGGAGCAGCCACAGGGAGGCCCCTGCCAGCCCTGAGATGCTTACACTCTCACTGATTTGGCTTTCCTCCTGAAATTGGCATCATAGTGTGTGTTTTGAGAGATGGAGGAGGACTTAGTGGATTGGTGTCGGACATATGGGTTAATGTTGGACATGTGGGCTTGGACAGCACTGGGATGGGATGCTTTCTTGATGTACATTTACTCTTTACATAAAACTCTCTTTTATACATATGAGTTTCTGTGGATTTGTTTCTCTACCCAGACTAACACAAGAACTAAAGGAATGTTGTGTGTTTCGTCAGTGCTATGCTGCACCCTGGCTGTGGTTTCTTCCTTGTGACCCTTCTGTGAGGGCATGTCCAACTACCTAAAGATGGGCTTTGGGTTGCCACTCCACCCTGCATTGTTTGCGTTGATGTAATTGATTGTTTTGGGTCTTTTGATGCCTGAAACCTGATCCTGTGGACACCTCATGATCACAAAGGCTGATGCTGCGCTTGTCCTTTTGTGATTGGCTTAGTTTGCTTAGCATGATTTCCTCCAACTCTTCCCATGAGGCGATGTGCTTCATGTGTTCATCACCTTTTAGGGATGTGTAGTACTCCATTGTATATATATGCCAGAAGTTTTTTAATTCATTCATCGGTCAATGAGATTTATGTTGTTTCTAATTCTTGTGAATTGCTTCGTGATGAACACTGGAGCACAGATGATTTTATTGTTATTTGAAAATTATATACAGCTAAAGAGTTATGTGAAAATGTCAAATGGACAAGGGTTGGTCTGTGGTAATTACATAATCTGTTGTTATTTGAGACTCTTATGAGTGGAGGGTGGGTCATAATGTTGCTCAATTTCCATCCATTTTAGATAACACCAAATCAATTTCCATAGGCACAAACCTACAGAATCACCAGCAGTGGATAAGAGTTCCTGTCTCACCACATCCCTTCCAACACTTGGTGCTCTCTGGCTTTTTGAATTGGGCTAGCTTTCACAGTGTTAGGTGGTACTTCAGAGTTGTTTTAATTTGCATTTCCCTTATGGCTAATGATAAAGAACAGTTTCTCATATGTTTATTGGCCATTTGGATTTCCACCCTTGTGAAACTTCTGTTCAGGTCTTTTGCCCACCTCCTCAATGGGCTATTTGTGTTTTTCTTACTGTAGGGTATTAGAGTATTGTAGATGTTAGTAATACGGCCTTTGTCTGATGTGTCATTGCTAATGATATTTTCCCAGTCTGTGGTCTCTCTTATTAATCTCTTGGTGAAGGCTTTCGATATACACAGGTGTTTAACTTCAGTATAACCCACTTGTCAATTTGTTCTTCCTGTTTGTGTCCTTCCCTATTTCCGATAACCTATGCATTCCCTTTGCCAGCGTTTTTATATTTGTCTCAATTCCCTCTTTGATGGCCCTAATTGTTTGGGGTTTTACTCTGAGATCTGTGATCCACCTTGAGTTTATGCTTGTGTATTGAGTGAGGTAAGGGTCTTGCTTCATTTTTCTGCATGTAGCTATCCATCTTTCCTAGTGCCACTTATTGAAGAGGGTATTTGCTTCCCATTTGATAATTTTGGGGCCTTTATCAAAGATCAGTCGTCTGTATGCTGATGATTTCATTTCTGGGTTTTCGATTCTTTTTCATTGGTCTGAATCTCTCTCATTACACCAGTACCATACAGTTTGCCACAACAGGGCTTTCATTGGGCAATTTGCCTAGTGGATATTTTGGGACTTCACTAAACTAAGATGAATTTAGTCCCATTTGGTCAAATCAACAAAACCCATTGTGGTCGTCACCTCTGACTCAGAGCAACCCTATTGGTTTATGGTAACACACAGGGTTTTCCTGGCTGTAGTCTTTAAGCAGGTAGATCACCAGATCTTATAAATGCACCATTTCTGGGTGGGTTTGAACCACTGACTTTTAGGTTAGTAGTAAAGCACCAGCCAGGGACCTTGTGAATCATTTTACAGCAGATGAAATCAGTATGTAAGAATTTGTGCACTGTGGGAAATCAACCCGGGAAATTTGAATACTAGTGAACATGATAGGTAATGGCTAATTAACAATTTGTAAAAATCCTCCCACTTAAAAAAACCTACCATCTTATAAAATCATATCAGCATTAATCATGGATCATTAAAATAGGCACACATAAGACACATACCACAATTGGAGTCTTGAGTAGTTATAATTGGTTTCACTTTGGTCTTGTCAAATCCCTTCTTTAATTAGAGAGAAAATGAAATTCTACCTGATGACCACACAGGAACATTGAGCCAGCCGCCGCCCAGCACTTTTCAGTCCCGTGTATATCTGCCCCATCTCCATGGCGCCTTCCAGGCCCACTACCTCCAGCAGCTGGTCACTCAGGTCTGAAAGGAGACAGATGCTTTGTAGGCTACACTGTACAGATGTATGTCCACAACTTAATGAGATTCAACAGTATTGAGATGGAAAAAATAAAACCACTTTACAAAAGAAAACTTCTCTCTTTTGGAAACCAAAAGTAATGATACTCTCAGTTGAGTTGTGCCTTGAGGCTCTATGGGAAATGATTTGCTGTCAGCTTATTCTAAAACAAAATGGGAAGAATAGATTCTGAGCCAAATAGTGCCAAAAACGATACCAGTAGTTTTTGACATCAACAAACTTAATGTTATTCCACATGTATATATGGAACATTTATACATCAGACAGTTTGGCAGCAGATACACATTTCAACACTATAAATAAAGTATGAGGATATGCTGTCAAACATGATTTTGTTAAATTACTGGAAGAAGAAATCTTAGAGATCATTAAGTTGAAGCTTTTCATTTTATAGATAGGGAGACTGGAGACTTAAACCACTGAGTGACTTGTCCACGGTCACAGGTAACTTTGTGTAGAAGTTCTAGAAACAATATCGCTATGTTCAAAGGTTTTGTATTAAGGAGTATGCTTGCTTTTTGTCATTAGTTGTCCTTGAATCAGTTCTGACTCATGGTGATCTCATGTGTGCATGGCTAATTACTGCAGTGTAATCATGACTTGAGCATTGTAATAGATCACCTTTCTTTGGAATGGGTACAAATATCGATCTCCTAGAGTCAGTTGGTCCAGGAGCTGTCCATAGGGTCACTGTGACTCTGAACCAGCTTGATGACACCTACCACCACCACCACCAATCATGGTTTTATTCTATTCTTGAATAAAAGACAAAAGGAAGTAATAGATATTTTTGACTGTGTGTGACTGAACTAATTACTTGGTATATATTATTAAGAAGTCATAGTGGTGTAATGGTTATGCATTGGGCTGCTAATCAAAAGGTCAGTGGTTTGAAACCACTAGGTGCTTTGTGGGAGAAAGACAGGGCTTTCTACTTCTATTAAAGCTAGAGTCTCGCCAACTCATAGGGGCAGTTCTACCTTGTCCTATAGGGCCCTAGGAGTCAGACTGAGTGGATGGCAGTGAACATATTATCTCATTGGCTATTCCTTGAGACCAGTTTAAGATAATTATTATCAGATCCCATTTAGAGATGAAGAAGCTGAAACCTGGAAAAATTAACTAATTTATGGTATTCATATTTACATATCTAGTAGGTGACAGCCAATAATTGAACTTAATAACTTTGTTTCATAAGTACAGTGCTATGTTTGATAAATCATCCCATGTGAAAAGGAGAGATTTAGAAATTATTTTTTTTATTTTTTTGAGATTTAGAAATTATAGAGAAAATTTTGTTACATTGGCTTGGGGAGAAGGGATTCAGAATGTTTTAACCCTAAAGTCTCTTTCCAACCTGAAGCTTTTTGCTTCTCCAGAGAGCAGAAGGCTGCACTCAGGGGAGTCGATTCCCAGAGAGCCAAGCTGCTCAGAAGACCCAGAATGCACCTTCTTACCGGTTTCACTCACAGGACTCTGTCTCTGGACTTGGAGGCAGATGTCCAGGTGCATGTACAGCCCTGGCTATTTAATTTTTCATGACTTCTGACAAAATATTCAGTATATAATGAAATTGTATATTGACTCTTTGTTTGATTGTGATCAACATGTCTACCTGCATACATAATATATAATTATGAAGAAAATAACTACAATAAAAGAAAAAGAGTTTTTTATGGAAAAGTATTCAGATTTTCAATGTAATGTAAAAGATTAAAAGTGTATCACTACTAGTGTTTCAGCTTATACATATCTGGGTTTATTTCAAATAAAAGGTGTTTAAACTTGTCTATCAGGTCAGTAGAAGCCCGAGCAGACACTATTTCAGTATTACGCTGAAGTCCCATTAGGGCACCTTCAAAAGGTGTCCGATCAAAATAGCACATGGTAGAGCATCTACCAGACCAGTTAAACTCAAGGAGGGGTGTTACTGAAATATATATGGTGATGGGATTTGGGGTGGGTTTGTTTTGTTTTCCAAATGTGTGACTTGATAGATTCTTGAGGGACAATGGGTGATCCAGGAGCCTTATTAGAAAGAATGTTGAAGAAAACTGAACACTGTATTGGTAAGAAAAAGGCAAGAACAATTGTGCCAAGAATTTTTCTTTTTCCCCATCATGACAAGCCTCCTGCTCCTTTGTGTCCAGAAAGGGCTGTCCTGTGAGAATTTTCTTTGGAAACTTCAGCCCAGCTTACAGCTCCTTCAGCTTCTGGTTGTTCTCCAAACTCAAAGAACATTTAAAAGGAACATGAATTTAGTCCCTCGAGGATGCTGAACCTTGTTTTGACATGATGTCAGTGGGAGAGCTCAGAAGTCTTTGGGGAAGGGTTGCAGAGGTGGAAATACTATCTTGCGCAGTACATAAAGCTAGTGAGAGGACATGTTGGGAAACAATAGTTTCAAGTTTTGATACATTTATTTAATGATGATTTGGGGGTTTTTTTAGCAGTATTTACTCTTGTATTTCTAAGTATGTTCAAGTGCAATAAATGTTTTAGTAGAGGAAAAATATGGCAGGGAGGTATTGAATGGAGAGTGTACTAAATAATTGTATGAGTATAATAGTTGATCATAGAGTGGATTCAGAAAAATAAGACAATGTGTTTTCCATTGAATCCATTTTGTAGGGAAATCTTTCACTCTACTAATGGATCTATTTTGTCAAGGGTTCAGATATTTAAATGATAGGTTTTTCAGAGCAGTTCAAGTGTATGGCAAATGTATTTTGAAATATCAAAGTGTTATAGATCCATGATCGTTGTCAGATTTAATATAAAACCTTAGAATAGAGTGTGTGACCAACACTTGCATTTTTATGTAAACTAAAAAAAGCAGATATATTTTTTAACTTTAAAGTATATCTGCAACAAGAGATTATCCTGTGTGAAAACCACCATCTCGCTACAAAATCAAATGTTAACAAGTCATAATAACTTAGAGCATATACATCCTTGTATTCAAATCTATTTAGACTTATTTTCTTATAAAACTTATCTTGTGTTTTTAGTTTAAATTTATGTTGCCAAGAACAGATGGACAAGGAATGGAAACATATTCTTTCAGCTGTAGCCGGCACTAAAATGTGCTTGGCTCTATAGCCTGGGTGTTAATATACTCATTTCTTAGATATATGTCAACCAGAGAACTACACTATGGCAAGCACTAAAACCCCAGATGTGTGCCTGGCCATATTTATAAAACAATAACAACAATAAGCATAGGAATGGCATCCACCATTAGCAGTATGCAGTTTAAACTGCCCAATTCCTAAATAGGTGACATTTCTTGCTGATGTGTAATTGCCTGAGAGAGGTTGATAGGAACAAGAAATGAAACACTTTTTCATAACAGAATTAATCTTTCAGCCCTAAATTCAATGAATCACAGAGAATTGTCTCCACCCACACCATATTGCTACTGTCTACCACCCTCCTTCTGATTTTATACTTTCCTTTAAGTTGTCTTTGTTTTTCTCTCTGCAAAATGCTTTTAAATTTAATCCCACAGTTAATAAGAGCTATGCAGGTACTCTTTTGGATTTAAAAGACCCAGAAGTTCCCAACATTCATGTTACTTCTCATAAAAGAATAACATAGGCATGGGGGAATGTTTATAAATTCTGGCAAAGGTATATACCATATTCCTTCTAATTAAGTGTTCACATAAACAATTGTTCACAAAAACCCTCTAAATTTGTGTTGTATAAATTTGGTTCCAGAACACTTTCTCATTTTTAAATAGTTTGATGTCATATACTTCACATATCACGCAATTTAATTGTTCAAACATATTCAGAAGAGTTGTGCAATCATCACCACAATCAATTTTAAAACATTTTCTTCTTTCTTGCAGTAATTGCTGGTATCTTCCCATTTCTGCCCAATCACACCTTCCATGCCCCTAGGTAATTATTAATGCAGTTACTGTCTCTATATATTTACCTATCCTGGATTTGATAAACAGAAAAGCATACAAAACAAAAATAAGAATCAAACAAACAAACAATACTGTAGCAACAATGAAAAAAAACATAAAATACTCTATTAAAAAAGCAGAAAATATTAAAAACTGGAATAAATTTAAAACGAATCAAAAGACAGATCAAATGATAGAGTATTAAATTGTAATCTAACTGTGTCTGCACTAATCCATTTTCCAATGTCTCTGTCAGATAACAAGGCCATTCACATCCCTGGACTTGGGTCAGAGGAGATTCACAGTGGGCTTAATTCACATGTTGATTCTGCAAATAAATTTTGGACTTTTACTGCAATCCCTACCCTTCTGTAAACCAGGTCAACTTGGATATTAAGCTCTAATACTGTTCCCACGTCAGTTTTCAGATTTTATTATTTACAAACTTTGACTCACATAGATTGATGTGCTTCTTCCTTGTAGACTTAGGGGACTTAGCTACTTAGACGGATGCTTGTTTTTAGACAAGCCTTGAAGACCCCCAACATCATGCTTTATGAAAGTGGGGTACCATCTAGTTTCTTCACCACACTTTGCTATAGCACCGATATCTTTAGTGATCTCTTCCTGAGGGCGAGTATCAAGTATCAAGGGTCATGTCACGAGAACTAATTGTTCTTATAATAGGACTATGATTAAGTGCAATCCAGTATGAATGAGAATCACACGTCTACAATTTATTTATATCTCTGGTTCACTTTAAATAAATCATTATTTTATTGGAAAACATACACCATCCCTATGGAACACAAGGCAATTCTATTGATAAAATCACTACTTTAGGCTATGGTATAGAATTAAAAACCAAAACTACTGTGAAAATGAAATTATACAAGAATAGGCCAGTTTTCAGATCACAGTGCACAGACGGCGGACTTGTACAGATTAACAGTGAGGTGACTGGGAACCGTGACTGGCGCGATCACGTATTTACTGCGTTCATGCTCTCTGCGCTCTTCCTTGATCTGTGTGACTCCAGCAGGCATGTTTCAGGCTTTTTGAATGAGTGTAATTGCAAGTTTTGTCCTATTCCAATCCTCATTGTGTAAATAATGTCTAATCACTTAAAAATTCACACTTTTTTGATACCGTATAATATTTTTATAATAACAATTTATGTCTAAGGCCTCCAGTAGCTTGTCTCAGATATTAGGGTCCTGAGTGATTCTATACAAAAGATAGCTTCTATCTATATAGTTTTACATTCTTCCTACATGTAGTATTATATAAAGAAATAAAATAATTATTTATATTCTAGCAAAATTATTTTAAGTGCAGACCTCATTGGATACCATAAACATCCAGCTTGATCTTTGCTTGCTACCTACTGATTTATTTGTAAGAGTTGTCATAAATTAGCAAACTACTAAGAATTGGCCCACGGGTGAAGTATGGCTTTGGTCTTGTGTGTATGTAGCTGTCAAGTTAGCAATAATTTTTATATTTCAAATGGTTGATAAAAATCAAGTCAAAATCATTTTGGGGTATCATAAAATTATAAGAAATTCAAATATCAGTATGCGTAAATTAAGCTAATTTGCTTATGCGTATTGCTTTTGCACAGCAAGGGAAGAGTTGAGTAATAGTGACAAAGACTTTCTGGCTCCCCAAACCAAAAATACTATCTAGTTCTTTAGAGAAAAGAAGAAATAGAAAAGAAAGTCAAACTCTGTTTAAGAGAAAGCAAAATTCCTTCAGGCCGCTGAAAGACATATTGTTCTTCCACTAATTCTATAGGATGCTTATAACAGTGGTTCTGAGCCATGGAGCCTCAGCACACTTCTAAGTGCAGCCCACGCGTAGTGTGAGATGTGCCACAATCAATTTGTTATTAATCACTCTAGCGAAGTGAAATGACTCACAATAGTTCTTGTATCCATAGTTATTGTAACTCTTGACTTTGAGAGGAAAAAAAGTAGAGTGATCAATAGGAAGGCAAAATTGTAACAAAATACTGATTAGTCCCTTGGGAGTCAGCGCGACCTTGAGAAATCCTGACATCTTGACCCTGGATGCGTGTGTATCTCTTCTAATGATATTACCTTTGTTATGAAGTATCTGAGTGGGCTTCAAAAGCTTGTGGAAAAGTGTCAGTACCTTCTCATTTTATTTTATGTGGACCTTTTGAAACTCCCTTGCATGTTTGAAAAAGAAAAGTACCTTTCTGAAAAGCTACGGTGTCTTTCCAAACAGCTCTATGGGTATAACATCGGCAAGAGAATATGCCAGAGGGATATCTTCATATTTAAAACAGAGCGTCTATGAGATGTACATCAGAAGGCACAAAGGCAATGAAATAGGATGGGGTCGTATTAGAAGACACTTCTTAACACTGAGCCTGCAAACCTAAATGGAGAAAATAACATCTTTATTTTCAAGAAGGTCTGGTTGAAATTAAGCACTTGCTTCTATGATTATTTTGGGCAAAAATGCCATGGCTGTGGTAGCAATACATGTGAATTTTTCACTGAAAACTACCACAGATATCTCAAAAGATCTGTTACAATATTTGGTTGTCACAATATTTCAAAATGCTATTATGCTCATGATGACAGAACTTTTAATAATTATTGATTCATACTATTTCAAAGTTAATGTTTTAATGAAGAAGCACATGGGTCGCCAAATCAAAAATGTTAGAACATTTCAGTTTAATGGTTCCCTTTGTCTTTTATTTTATGAACTTTTAAACATTATTCTCCGAAGAGTCTCCAGTCTGCCCAAGACAACAAGAATGGCAAGAGTCCCTTTCAGTGTTCAAATTGACTTTGTTCTTACACACCTTTCCTGAGTACTGCTAGCCTTGCATTATTTGGTTACACAGGTAATCGGGGGTAGGAATATAACACTGAAATGTAGAGATGAGGGAACATAGGAACTGCACAGCTAATCAGTGGTAATATTTATTCATAGCCTCCTCTCTTCATTTTTGACAGTTATGCCCGATAATATGCTTCAATTATGTAATTGTTTCAGACTGCCATATGTGAGGGAACAGAAGAGGAGACATTATACACACAGACTGCATGTGGGTTGTAGGTTTCACGCAGGGTAGTGTGCCCTGGAGGGAACTGGCGGGAATGGTGGGATGGGGCAGGGCCTACCCTCTGTGCCTGCTGCTGTCCAGCGATAGGCTGCGGCACCGTGGGAGGCCTTTGCTGTGCTACACTCATTGGCTCAGCAGGGGCATTTTGCAATCACCATAAATTGCTAATTATCTCACCCTCTATTAACATCTTATTTTGCCACAGTGAGACCAGGCTCACGATGGAGTTTCGCCTGCTGCATGTAGGCTGTGTGTTTTCCAGTCATGCTTCACCTATGTGACCACTATTTGAAACATATCTACAGATCCTGGGAGGCAGGAAGGGTTTTTAAAGAGCCAAAGGAGAGAAAAAATGGGCTCCACTTAAAAGAACAAATTTTACTTCTAGGATTCTCCCTCAACATGTACATCCATTGTCCATTGATTCTTAATTTACATGTTCTTCTGACAAGCATAATTAGCTGTTTCTCCTGACCTCCATAAATTAGAAGATGTAAATTAGAAAAGGGAGTGGGTGGAAGGGGCTGCAGCAATAATTTACTGATATGGACTCCGTGCTTCACAGTACATGTATGTAAGCATAAAAGCAGGCTCTTAGCACCTTTAGGGAGTATGCTGTACAACTGTAGATGTTCCATTAACAAGAGAAAGAAAATAGGGAGGGTAATACATCCTGCTGGCCTACTAGAAACAAGCACTCTGCTAGGGGATGTACAGGCAGTTTTCCATGGAAAATTCCCAATAGCTCTTTGTGGCTGGTATTACTCTCCCCGCTTTAACTGAGGCAGAAACTAAAACTTGTCCAAGGCATCACATGCAGGAGAACACTGGGGTTTCCAATCGGCATGCTTGCCTCCCAAACCTACGCTCCTCTACTTGCTCACCACAGCAGCAGCCAGTCGGCTAGAAATGACGGAAGAGTGAGACCAAAAACCAAAAGAAACTCTACAAAAACAAAATAAAAATGATGAAGAAATATATATGACACCTTAAAGTGGTAACACACAAACACAATACCCTACCTCATTAGTTTTAGATAACATCAAGTTAATAACAAAATGTGCTCTGATCAGACTTGCCCCTCTCCCTGAGCTGTAGCTTCAGTGCTGTCTGCTTCCCCCCTCCCCCACGTTCAACTATCATGACCCCAATTCTATCTTAATCAGGCTAGACCAAAGCATGTCCCCTGGTATAAATAAGAGCTGGAAACACAGGGAATCCAGGACAGATGATCCCCTCAGGACTGATATTGAAAGCAATACCAGTATGGTAAGAGGAAGGTGGGGGGAGAAATGGGGAACTGATCACAATGATCTACATATAACCCCCTCCCAGGGGGACAGACAACAGAGAAGTCAGTGAAGGGAGACATCGGTCAGTATAAGACATGAAATAACCAACCCCGGGCCCCCCACCCCCACCCCCTACCCAAAACCACACGGCGAATTTTCCACAGGGGAGGCAAAAAGAACCAAAACTTCCAAGGCCCTGCCTTTTCTTCTTCTTCTTCTTCTTTTTCCCTTAAAAGTACTTTAAAGAGGAAAAGTGCATATTTTTAAAATTTGCGTTTTATATTTGTGTCCCTATTATTGTTAGGGTTCACCCATTTTTAATGATCTCAGGTCACCAAACCCACCTTTAGTGCATTCTCTGCCCTACTTCTGACTTTTCTGGCGGTGTGACTTTGTTCATTGTCATCTCAAAGTAGAAAAAAACCTTGTGAAAAAGGCAACAACAACAACAAGAATACAAAGAATACAATCTTATTCTGAGCACCCCAATAACTGTTTTTGTGTATATCCTCAACTGCACTACAATAATTGGTTTGTAAGAGATGTTTAAAAGGACCAAAGATGAAAGATTTTCTCTATTATTATTATTCTGTCCAGGAAGTTGCTGTTTATTTATTTATTTTTGGCCTTTTATCATGTATGTGTGAAACCATGTTGTCTAACAATCAACCAGAATTTTATTTTGCAAAAAAAAGAGACATGAAATAATAATCATAATTTATAAATTATCAAGAGTTCATGAGAGAGGGAAGGGAAAAATGAGGAGCTGATAGCAAGCACTCAAGTAGAAAGAACATGCTTTGAGAATGATGATGGCAACAAATGTACAAATGTGCTTGACACAATGTATGGATGTATGGATTGTGATAAGAGTTGTACTAGCCCTAATAAAATGATTTTTAGAAAATGTAAAGAATCCCACTTATAATGACTACTCAAGGTCATATATGAAATATACAAGTATTCTGAAGAATCACTATAAAAAGATCAAGTAATGAAACATATTTGGGGGGAAGATTTCCATTAAAAGTGCTAAGATACAGAAACCAATATTTAAATAGATAAGCTAGAGTATCTTGGAAAGTCTAACATTACAAAATACATTATTTCCTGAATTCAGATATGTTGGGGTGACGATGCTGAGAAAATGTCCAGGGAGCCATACATGAGCTCCACCAATGACACAAGGGAGAAGGAAACCCCCATGTCTGCCAAGGATGACTCCTGGGAGGCAAGGGTCAGCTATGCCGCCACCCTCATCAGACACCAACCGCCCCTCCTAGACACCCTACTTCCCTGCTGGGTCTGATAATCTAGTGTAATGGCCACACAGAACTCAGAAAAGACTCATAATGAGGGGGTTTCATAGGGAGGTAAACAGGTTTCTGAAAGTCAGCATCAAACCATGAAAGATGCTTCGTCTCAGTCACTCCTGCAGGCACGTGTCTCTCTTTCATCCTGTCTCTCAGCCATGTGGACCCTGAGCCTCTTCCTTCCTTAAGCAATTCTTAAAAAAACTTTTTGGGGGCCTAATAAGTGTCCAAAGGGTGCCTAGCTTTGAAAGCCAGCCCCCCACCAGAAGGCCTTTAACCTTCCTCAGTCTCAGGGCCAGGAAACCTGCATTCTGTCTCACAGTCCCAACTCCGCTCCTGTGCGCTGCCTCCTGGTCCCTGAGCTTGCTGGGTCAAGATCCCTGCCTCTACTGCCTACCACTTTAACCGGGGATCTAGCAAACACACACTCAGTGGGTGACTCTTCTCTCTCGACGATCATAGATTCCTTTCCTCCTGCTCTGAAAGGGCTCATTGCTACACTGTGTAACGATAAATCTGACCAACTCTTTCCTTGGATTCCTGTAAACCAGGTTTGCATACTGCACCCAATTATTTGGTGGGGATTACAAAGATGATGGCTACAAGTGTCATACCAAATCACTTCACTTCACTTGAGATGTATACACATAAATGCATGGAAGGCTTCAAAAATTCATTACAAAAAACACAGAATGAAAGAACACAGATTTTAAAGCCCTCTCATGGAAACACACAGGTCTCCCATGGGGTAGGTGAGAATTCTGCCACCGAACCACCACGTGGGGGAGAGTGGCTCAGTGGCTGACTTTTCACCTTCCATGTGAAGGACCTTGATTCAATCGACAGCGTGCACTTCATGCACGGCCACCACTGACCGATCAGTGAGGCTTGCAGGTTTCAGAAGTGCGACCAGACTTAGATGAGGTAGAAATACCTGGCAATCTACTTCCAAATACTCAGTCATTGGATCCAAAGGGTTCAATCCCATTGTATCATTGGGTCTCTATGAATTGGGGGTACCTCAAGGGCAACTAACAACTAATTCTATGAGCACACACACACACAAACATACACACATGCGCACATATATTTTTATGGCAGAATCGTGGCAACCTTTAAAAAGAGTTTTTAAAGAATGAGTTTGATTCTTTTATTCTCAATCCATCTGTTTTTTGAAATCCATCAGCCAGAGCTGAGTGTACTTTTATGTGTTCTGAGTCTAAAAGTCTGAACTTTCCTAAATGAATCTCCAAATGCAAAGAAGAGAAATGACAGCCTTTGTTTTATGCCCAGCCCAGTCGAGGACCTGTGACTCACTGTAACGCATACCTGAGAATGATCTTCACTTCAGGACACCATTTAAGCAATCATGCGCATTGCACTCACTGGCGAACCAGTTTCAAGAGACAGTGTAGGAGCCCAAGCTAGCAGTGACTAAGAATCCTGCAGCTCCTGGGTTCTTGAGGCAGTTTGTTCAAGTTCAACTGCTTTGTGGAGGCTCTGAACACTCGGTGTGTGAATGAGCCATTAGTGCGTTGGGGGACTGTTTTCACAGCGCCATGCGTCCCCTGCCCTCTTCCACCAACTAAGCTCCTTCACGTGTCTCTTCATATTTGCACCATCACTAAACAAAGCAAGTGCTCATGAAAGAAGGCTGATGCCAGCACATTCTGAATAGCTTCTGGAGGGCCCTTCTGCACCCTAACCTTCATGGCTGTTAAGGGGATGAAGTCGCCAAGGAGATGCCCAACCTTTTTCCTCCTAAGAATTAAGCAGTTCCAGCAATTAAAAGAGTAAAACAAAGAAGATGAAAATCTAATTCTGAGTTGCATTTCCAGTATGAGTTTACATTTACAATATAGACTATATTAAATTTCTAAAAATACTGAAAAAATTTCTTCTTGAAATATTTTATAGAACACAATAAGATATTTTACTGGTTTATTTTTCTTTTAATTAAATGTGAAAACTACTTGTGAAAAATAATGACATGCTCAAAATATAGCAATTCATTTTAAATTCACTTACAAACAATACTGAAAAGTAAAATAAGGACAAAGCAGAGTGATTTACACCAAAATGCTGCCTGTATAATGAAACTATTTTTGATATTCAATTTATCTTGGTTATAGATATATATTACTTCTAGCAAGAGATTGAAGGACTCTATCATATTGGGGATTATTGCATGTTCTCAAATCATTTGCATAAAAACCCTGCTGTTACAGGTAAATCTTCCTTTTCTGGCAGTTTGTCTTCTGAGAGAAGAGGCTTTATGAGTGAGCAGGATTAAATCAGAGTAACCTTCATTTATAACTTTTGGGTAGATAAAATATAGGCAGGCTTATATCTTGAAATTTAATGTCTTACCAGAGAACCCTTGAAAACCTGCTGAGTATAAGGAACTATACAACAGGTATGCAAAGGTTTCTGCTTAGAATAGTGTGTGGTACGTGCATGTTTGTTTGTGTGTGTGTGTATAGGATTTTTTATTGTTCTGTTGAACAGAACGCTCACTTTTCATGGACTGAGAGATAAACTGCTATGGATTCGAATACTAACAAGTCAACATACTCAGTAACATCAGTACCTTACAGCTTAAAGATGAGTAGTTCTTGACTCATCAGTGGCTCTAAGAAGGAATTATTACAGTCAATGAAGACCCTGTTTAATTTGGTTTTTTCTTTTTTCAAAAATTTGTAAGAGGTTGTGAACAGATGGACCATCATATCTAATACACTCTCTGTTCATAAGTTAGGGTAACTTATTATACACCGGAAATCTCCCTTTTTGTATCTGAGGCTATGCAACCTTTTACTTTTTTTGTTAAGAAGTAGTAAGTTAATGCTATTCCATGACCTTATGGTTCCCAAAAAATATATTACTGTCTTGAATTACAAAATTGAATTAATGTTGATATAAGTAGATTTCTTTGGAAGGTTTTTTTAAAAATTAACCCCATTTGTAAATACTTAAAAGAAATACAATATCCTTGTCAATGCCCATTATGAAGTTAGCAGAGGAATCTGTTCCACGTGTGAAATCACATAGGCAAGAGGACTTGAAAACTATTTCTGCATAGGAGACTTTCAGTAACCATCCACCTAGTGACTCTACTTAATCATCTATGGACAAGTTTCCAAAGAGTCTGAATTATATATAAAAAATAGATAAATAGAATAAGACATTGCATATAAACATGTTGAAGGGGGTTCACATAAGTATAACAGATCTCTGTGAAAATAAAATTTCATTTATGTTTTGAAAAGCACTTATTCTTGACAAAAGCACTGTCCTGGTATTAATCTAGTTTTAAGAAAATGCAGAAACATTTATGACTAATAGTGATGTAAAAAATAGAAATGGGACCTTCAAAGCACTCTCATCCCTTACCAATATTTAAGATTATAAGACATGTGCAAATGCAAACGCTCAAATTTCCAACACTATGGAATTAAGGATTTTATCTCTCTTTTCAGAAAGTTACTTTGGGGATTCAGGAAGCTAAAACCTTTTTCGTAGTGCACACTTGGCTAACAGGACTCGTCCATCTCTTGCCTCCTCTTATAAGAGCTATAGCCTTTTGGTAATTTAAAATACCATTGCATTAATATTCTTTGAGTAAATTTTATAAATCTATCTCGCTATATTCTTCAAAAATGATTTGTTTTAAAGGGCCACACTGTATTGGTCTTGTAGTCCTTCATTCAACAGAACAAAAGCAGTTCTATGAAAGAAGGCTAAACTTGGACAAACCGTAAAAAAAAGCAAAGTTCCTCTCTGTTTTTATCAAATCTGATTGCTGCAGCTGTTCCCAGTTTCTGTATTTTAAAAATAGCCTTATTCAGTGCCTAGTTGGCTAAAGGCCAGAGTGCCATTAGAACATGCTGTACGGAAAACCTCGATTCAGTTACAGATACCGAAATATATTTAAGATCAGTGGGGGTCATCTGCAGCAAATACTTGTAAAGGAAAATAGAATTTTAATGTGCTTGGACCGATCACCACTTTTAACAGATAGTTTAAAGCCCACATACAGAACATTCTTATTAATTTTGGTTCTTTTGTTCAGGTAACTATGCATAACTATGGACTTCATTGGCAAAGGATCATCAGAAAGTTTATTTCTCAAATAGCATTGTACAGCTGAGACTTACATTTCACAAAATATCTATTAGTGGCTTTTGTTTGACAAGCTCACAGAGACCCATCCGGTGCCAAGGTAGGCATTACTGAAAATACATTAGAAATGGCATCAGCACTTCTCTCTGGTACAGGCCACCTAACTCAGGTCACCTGGCGTGAAATAGACCCATCTGTCCAAGAAAATGAGTCTAGTGACTCATTTTGGATGGATACATTCAGCTTTGGCTCAAAGTGAGTGGGGATAGGGTAAAAGAATGGAATTATTTAGTGGAATCTGAGTGCTGAGCATCACACATACTCAGGCCCCTGCCCCCCCCTTTCCCTCCCATTTTGGCTAACCAAAGAATGTAAGCTATCATTTGGGGCCAAACAGATTAATAAAGAAATGCTAATTTGAGTTCCAAGTATAAAGAATCTGTTCTGCAAGGATTATGGCTAAAAAGAGAAATATTTGAAGCCAAGGAACGAGAGCAGCGAGAAAGAATTAGGAAATAGGGATCGAGAAAGAACATCTATGTGAGCAAGACACCGAAAACCTAAAGTATAATGAAAATGTTCAGATTTGGGGATTCTGGGAGGTGGCGGCATAAGTAGACCATAGTTTTGACCCTCCTCTACAAATACAGGAAAAAATACAAGGAAATGGCATTCAGGTTTGAGAGTGTCTGACCAGGGGTCAGAGGAAAGTAGTGGGGAACTGCAAACAGTCAAGAATCAACAATCCAACCATGTGGCACATATAGTGGGACCATTTTCTCTCCTCTCATCCCAGCCACTCAGTCCAGCCACATGGGCCACTGGCTGCTGTGAACCAGGGAAGTGGCCACAGGGAAAAACAAGCAAACAAACAAAAACCTTGCTTCCCTTATGAGCACAGCCCCTGAGCAAAGGAACAGAACCCCACGTTTCTGCTCTAAAGTCCACAAGGTTGACGGCCCCCAGGGCCCATCTGAATGCACCAGCCCCTTCCCCACATGGCCAATTTTAAGCCTATTGGGAATTGTTGTGGAAGACATGCACAGGCAGGATATCTGATCTTAGAATCTACCTGCCTCCCTGCACACTTCCAAAGCACACCTTTAACCCCAGGACACAGCGAGTTCGAATGGAAAGGATGGCATTAATATTCCATGCAACAATACCTCCTTTGCCACGAGACCAGAAGAACTAAATGACACGTCCTGCTACCATTATCCAACATGTTGATTAAAGATTCAATAGAAGAGCCCAGATCAAAACACTTCAAATTCTCATGGACTCCAAACATCCTGAAACCATTTGAAACTATTGCTTTGAGGTAATCTTTAAACTTTAAATCAAAAATATCATTTAAAGCATTTTCAAAACGAAATAGTACTTTGCCGACTGCCATCTTTAACAGATCAAACTGATAACACCACTGCAAAAGATGAGTTAAGGGCGGTGGGGGAGAGTGAGTTTATACTAATGGGGAAGGAACTGATCAGAAAATGGGGTTGAACTTGGTTACACAACCTGAGGAATGTAATCAATGTCATGAAATTGCACGTGCAGAAATTGCTGAATTGGTGTATGTTTGGCTGTGTACATTCTCAAGAACAACAAAATAAATAAAATTATGTCTTAAAAAGTTTATACTCATATTAAGAAAATGTACACCAGCTGGAAAGAAGTAAAGTATGTGATACTTTACTTTTATTTTTTGCAAGCTCATGGAGTAGCCTTGCACACATTCCTGGAGGCTGGCAGAAACCATGAGATGTTAGGCCCGGAGACCAGGCATCTTTTTATTCACATCCACAACAATGGCCAAAGCCTCACTATGCGGGTCAGTTCTCTGAACCCGCGCTCCCACGGGGCGACAAAGAAGACCTGGTGATATTTGCACACAAGGTGCTGTGCATTACAGGGGAGGCAGCCTTAGCTTAGAGAGCCTGGCACTTTCAGTGTGAGCAGTAAGACTGCTTGGCCTTTCTTCCCAAGGGAGACTTTATTTTCCTATTGGAGAGTAAGCAACCTACCCTAGCAGAGGCAGTGTGTCTTCTAATCCTACTACCTACTCCAATACCCTTGAAAAGACCACTTGGGAAGTAGTTAGTTCTTCTGCTTGTGCGGAAATTGGAGGATTATTTCTCAACCTTAGTACTTCCTTCATTTTCCTCCTCTGTCTTTTCATGAGCTAAAAACCATGTATAATTCTACAAACTATTAAGATGTTTCATGATATTTTTCAAGTGCTGCTCCTTTCTGATGGCTTTCCTCACCTGGAACCCTTTCCTCTGAGCCAGCTGTCACCTCTTTTATGTGCATTTTCCGTGTGCCTCTAAAAGAGGTATCAAGTAAAATATCCTCCCGACACCTTAGGCAGCTTGCTCTTCCTTCCCTCTGTGTAATAGATGGTCGGTTTTCTGAGGACAGGATTTGTTTAACCACTTAACACAGTCCAAAAAATACGTGCTTAGTAAATATATGTTTAATTAAAGCTCTGTGATGATTCTTCCATGTATTTGATGCCTACTACATTTTAGCTTATGAGAAATATTAAAAACAGTGTTCATAAATATGCAGGGAGCGCTGGTGGTATACTGGTTATGCACTGAGCTGAGATCCACGTGGGTAGCAGCTCAAAACCACCAGCAGCTCCTTACCAGAAAGACGGGGCTTTCCACTCTGTCCACAGTTGCTCTGAGCCAGCATTGACTCAATGGCAGGGAGTTTGTTTGAGAGGGGCAAACACATTTTAGTTGCCAGTAAAACCAATGTGCACACTAGAGGGCTTCAAAAAGTTTGTGGAAAATTCTATTATCTTTCAACTCAATTTTTCCATGAACTTTCTGAAGCTTTCTCATAGAAATGTTTCCTTCCTCAAACCTGCGAAACAGCATCTACGTCACCTATTGCCATTCATTTGATTCCAACTGACAGTGCCCCAGAGGACTGAGTAGAACTGTCTGAGCGAATGTCCACAGCTGTAACCTTACAGATCTCCCATCTGGTATCAGCGGGCTTCAACCTTCCAAACTTTCAGTGACTTGTTGAATGTTCAGCTACGAGATACCAAACCCAAAGCAAACGCATTGCTATGAACCGATTGCAACTCCTAGGGACCCTTTACAGGGGTTTCAAAGCTGTAAATCTCCTCTGTGTTTAAATCTTCATGGGAGGAGATAAGGTCAACTTTCTTCTGCAGAATGGCTGGTGACTTTGAACCTCCAGCACCATTTTCAGCAGCCCAATGCATCCCCAGCAGACCCACCAGCCTCCTGGCCGCTTTGCTACCAACCCTTTCAGAGTGACTAACACAATAACACCCCTTTCTCTTAGCGTTACTTTGCTCCCAACATTGGAGACTACTAAAGTATTGACAGAGGACTTCACTTGTTACTAACTTTTGGTTTGAATACATTACTTTCTTATTATTTTCTAATTTTTTTACAATTAGCATGGTATAGTGGGAAAAGCACAATATTGGTGAAACTTGGCTCTAAAGTCTGTCCCACTATCAGTCTGTCATGACTTTTTGCCAGTCATTTATCTAGGCCCCTGCTTCCTTACCTGTTGGTCTGCTGCTAATCATAATGCTGAAGATCAGAGGTGACAGCCTTCAGTAGGGGTCACAACTCAGCATAAAGAAAACAAAAACCCTCACAACTAGTCTAATGGGTAACATTATCATAAATGGAGAAAAGATTGAAGTTGTCAGACATTTCACTTTGCTTATATCCACAATCAGTGCTCATGAATGCAGCAGCAGTCAAGCGATCAAATGATCCATAGCCTTGGGTAAATCTGCTGCACAAGACCGCCCTAAAGTGCTGACAAACAGGAGTTCCTTTGAGGACTAAGGAATACCTCTCCCAAGTCATGCTGTTTTCCAGTGCCTTGGATACATGTGGGAGTTGGATCTTGAATCAGGAAGGCTGAAGAAGAATTGATGCATTTGAATTATGGTGCTGGTGCAGAATCTTGAAAGTACCATGGACTGAGAAAAGGACAAATGGGTCTGTACGGGAAGGAGTACAACCAGAATGTGCCTTAGGAGCAAAGATGGCAACATTCTGCCTCACATAATTTGTATATGTTAGCAAGACGGACCAGTCCCTGGAAGAGGACACGATGCTTGGTAAAGCAGAAGGGCAATGAAAAGGAGGAAGACCTTCAACAAAATGGATTGACAGTGGCTTCAACGATGGGCTTGACATAGAATACTTGTGAGGATGGCACAGCACTGGGCCATACTTCGTTCATTGTACACAGTCTCTGTGAGTCAGAACTACCTCCAGGGCACCTGATAATAAAAATAACCAGAGTAGTGCTTTTGGAGTTAAGCTACATTTTTGCATGCATTAATAGTTCTTTCCTAATATATGAATGAGCCATGGTTTTTTTGCTTATTCACCTATTGGTAAACATTTCAGCTGTTTCTCGTTTTAGCCAATGATGAATTAAGCTGCCTACTCTCCCAAAAACCTATAAATAAAACAAAAAATCACAATTAAAACATTATATAAAACGTCAAAGTCTGAAGTGCATTGGCTCAATTCTCCTTCCCACAGTCATAACTAGGCATAATTGGTGTTATAGATAGTAGAGAGCTCTCAGTTATCATCTAAAAAAAAAGAAATATGAGATATGTTAATTTACGTTAACATATACAAACTACGACCTACCATCAAAATATACATTGAAATTCAGCTGTCAAACTAACTAAAAGTACATTGACTATTTATACTTCCCCCAACATATTTGAATTGTCACCATTACAATATTGAATAAAGTAAGAGAGAACACAAATATTTCATAACCAGAAAATAATTTATCAGAGAGGACTCTAGGTTTTGTTGGGAAAGAGTTCTAGAAATCTCTAACATGGCAGAAATTGACCCAAAGGGGTCAAAGATAGGAAATTGTACGAAAAATATTTTAATAATTTCATCTTTGGTGCAGGTTTGCCATAGAGAACACCCACTTTGTTGTAGAGTTGATTCAAGAATAGCTCTCTCTGGTTTCCAAGGCTATACTATTTTATAAGGAGCCAGGCCTGCCTTCTGAGATACCTCTAAATCAGTTTGTAGGAGCAGCCATTCAGCTTATTTTCTTTATCCCTCAGAATAAAGACACTTTGCAAAAGTGATTCAATGGTTAAACCTGTGAATACATCACTTTTGAGGAACTAACATTTCCACAAAACTAGTTTGAAAAATATTGGAGGGGAACTAATTGACGACCATGTGGTTCAGATGTCAACAAAACAAAAATCTTCATGGCTGAACCAAAGGCAACATCATGATAAATGGAGAAAGTTTGAAGTTGTCAAGGATTTCACCTTGCTTGGTCCACAATCCATGCTCGTGGAAGCAACTGTCAGGAACTCAAAGGGTGCGTTGCATTGGATAAATGTGCTGCACAAGATCTATTTCAAGTGTTGAAAAGCAAAGCTGTTACTTTGAGGACTAAGGTGTGCCTGATGCCAATCATGGTATTTTCAGTCACCTCCTATGCACCTGGAAATTGGGCAATGAACAAGGAATTCCTAAGAAGAATTGATGCACTTGAATTCAGATGTTGTTGAAAAATATTGGAAATACCATGGGCTGCCAAAAGAACAAATATCTCTCGGTTATAGATGCAGACATCCCGAATGAAGATCCTTCACATCAGGGAACATATGTCTGTCTCCTCAGAGTACTGTGTTAATAGAAATGGCAGTGATGAAACTGGATACCCCCAAGGGGAGGAGAGAGCATTTCCCAAATTTTCATAGGATTACAGGATTAAGATAGAGTTGTTTATAAGACTACAATTGTTAGACATCGAATATTTTTGCTTTGTTCACTTGTGGGACAGAAGATGTAAGTGGGACTGGGGCATTTTTGGTTGTACATGTTTTAGTTTAATTCTGCTAGGGGTAAGCATGAATTTACCATTGTCTTTTCTGTAAAATTAGGTGTCGTTACAGAGTTATGTATGGGTAAGGTGACCACACGTCCCGCTTTTGGCAGGACAGTCCCGATTTTTAACAATTTTTCCTGTGTCCCGCGGCATTTTAAAAAAGTCCCGATTTTTGGAAAGAATGCACGACAAGCTAGGGTATACGGTTTTCTGCTGCCATGTGGCTATTTCGCCAGGATAGGAGTTTTATCAATGGTGTCCCGCTTTTGTCCCGCTTTCCCAATGTTAAAACCTGGTCACCTTATGTATGGGTGTCAAATGGGTGTCAAACTGGCCTGTGGCAGTTAGATTTTATGTCAACTTGAATTCATATGAACGTGTAGAGGGAGAACCCAATCTGTCATTCAGGTCGAAGTCAGATGATGCCTCCTTGGAGATGTGGCCTTTTCAGAAGGGAGAGACTGGGAACTTCTCCCTCTTTCTGCCCCGTCACCTTCCAGCTCTCTGTTATGTTCTGTCTGCCTCCAGGAATGACCCCTGCCGGCTGCCTGACCCAGAGCTACTGGTATCCTGTCATGTTTCCACTGACCTGGGATCCAATAGACGCTGCACCTAGGGACCTCCGCTCTTCCTGCATTCCATTTCGCCTTTCTGAGTCATCAGCCTGCAGCTAAGTACGTCTGCAGAGGAGGAGGGCTAGCACTGGACCCATGTACTTAAGTTGGGCTGGGCTAGGATGCCTTTTTGAGATAAGATTCATTCTTGATATAAAGTTCTTTCTTATTCATATATGATTGTCACTGGTTTTCTTACTCTAAACATACCAGCCTAACACACCATCTCTTTCCCCAAGGGACAACATGACAACTGCTCCTTGTCAAAGGTGAAGATCCATGCTGCCCTAATTTGACCCAGGAGGTGTAGTGGGTTACTTGTTGGGCTGTTCGAAACTGCTGGCAGCCCCATATGGGAAAGATGAGGCCTTCTAATCTTGTAAGAGTTCCAGTCTCAGAAACCCACAGGTACACTTCTACTCTGTTCTAAAGGGTCCTCGAGAGTTAGACTTGGCTCCAGGGCAGTGGGCTTGGTTTTGGAATTTGGCCCCACCCACCCACCCACTGACATTGCTGAACCTCTTCCACCTTCTGGAGCCCCTGTAAGATCGAGTAGAACTTCTCTCCAGGGTTTCAGAAGCTGCGACTCTTTCTTCACAGGAGCAGACAGGATACCAAGAGCTCTCAGGGTCAGATTTTATGTCAACCTGCACTATTGATTTTGCTGATGGGAGTCCATTATTTCGGTTCCTTGATTTTGCCCCACATTATCCACAAAAATATCCACTATCTAAGTATTTGGAATTGTCTCATTTTACTCCCTTTTGATTAGAGATTTTGCCAAGAATATTTATTATCCAGGTTTAAATTTGATTCCTATATTTATTTTATTATAGCATTGTATCATGATACTACATACCATTCATGTGCTCACTATCCATTTAGTTAATCAATAACACTACTAAGCACCAACAGATGCTCAGTAAATCAATGTGTGACAGGCATTCTGGAAAATGATAGAAGGCATAATAAACACACAATTCTTAACCTCAAAGAAATTACATAGTCTCTTCAAGAGAACTGAAATATATTAAAAAGTAAAATACAGTACAGTATTGCTGCGAACGACACCTGCCCTGCTCGGAATGGAAAGCGCTCCACTCTGTGGCTGATGATCGTGGGTGGAGAAGGAGCTTCAGGGAAGCCATGTGGAGCTAACGATACTGCATGTGCATGGGACTTTTCTGATGTTGGGTTGGATGGAGATATCCTAAGATCCTAAAAGTATGTATGGAAATACAATGAAATTTAAAATCATGTGGCCTGTGATTTTAATTAGAAAATATATACATTTTTTTCGGGGTTGTAAGTGACACAGAGTTGTGTAAAATTAGGTAGTGAAGTAATAGTCATGAAGGGTCTTGTAAACCTTACCCGAGAGCTCTGATTTTTCCTATGGTTGACCAGGGGCCTGTTAAAAATCTTATGTTAAGTAGAAAAATTATTACATTGCAGTTTAGAAAAATCATATAGGCACTCATGTGGAATATGAGTTGTAAGGAAATGAGGTAAGAATGAGGGTGATCAATTAAGCAAGTACTAATATCATCCAGGTGAGAAATGATAAACCCAAAGGTAAGCCAGATACTGCGACATGAAAAACAAAGTTATTTTATGAGGTGGAATTGACGGCACCATGGACCAAACCAGCCAACGGGGAATGTTATAAGTCAAAGGACAAGCTGATTATAACAGCACCAACCCAGAGAGGAGAGCCAGGAAGAAAACGAGTGGTGAAATGGAAAACATGCTACAGTTGGTTTAGGATATGCTATTACTGGGCTCTGTGGGACAGACAAGCTGAGTTCATGGAAACCCGGCCACTAGCACTGTTGGTAAAATATATGTATCTGCAGATGTGATTATGATTTGCATATGAACTCACATGTTTTAGGAGTAAGAGCCATGTATTGTGTTGCTTTGTTATTTTGTTTTGTTTGGGATTCTCAAATGCACAACCTGACACTGGGTAGTTGTCAATAAGCGTATATTGAATTAAGAATAATATAGTGGATTAAGTATACACTTGACCTTTTTTTCCTGATATTCTTGCATTATCTCTTAAGGTAAGATAGACTCTTCTTTCCATTTATGGTACCATTGCACCCGCTGAGGGAAAAAATGAAAGTGGTGATGAGAAAGCATTTTAAAATGACAAATCTATTCCTTTAGTTAAAGGTAAATGTGTCTTTTCTGTAGCAATGATTTCTCATATTTATATCATTTATTTAATTTCCAAGTGTTCTCATGGTGTAATCCACTCGTGTAATTGTCTTAGGGGCCATGGGATTGGTTCTGACTCGTAGCGACCCCATGGACAACGGAACAAAACAGTGCCTGGTCCTCGTGCGTCCTCGCAGGCCCTGCCATGTGTGAGCCGATTGTGGCAGACGCTGTTTCAATTCATCCCGGGGGTCTTCCCTCTGGTTCACAGGCCCGTGGCCTAACTAAGCACCATGTCCTCCCACAGGGACCGGCCTATCTGGATAATGTTGTCCAAAGTACGAGACAAGGTTCTCATGTTTGCTTTTACCAAGCCTTCTCTGATAGGATTTCTTCCAAAGCAGATTTGTTTATTCTTTTGGAAGTCCTTGGTATATTTATGTTCTTCACCAACACTGTCATTCAAAGGTCTCATCTAGACTTCAGTCTTCTCTAAGTAAGGGACTCATTCATTGCCCGGCTTCCACTTGGCATATGAGACAACCGAAAATACCACAGCTTGGGGTTGGCCTACCTTAGTCTTCAAAGTGACAGCTTTATTTTTAACAATGTCAAGATGTCTCCTGAAATAGAGCTGCCCAGTGAAATGGGTCCTCTTATTTTATGAATCAGAAAATACAAAATATTCAATTGGCAGTTAAATAAAGGCTCACAATATCAATGGCCACTCAATCAATGGCAGGGAGTTTTCCTTTTTTTCTTTTGAGTATTTTCCTTGCTGTTACTAGGTGGATGTCATTTGACTTCCCGACATGCTTCCATTGCTGATATCCAGTAGATCTTGGCTGAAAGCACAGATTATTAGAAAGAGGTTTACTTGCATGTCATTGACACAGCAAAGTCATTCGACTCTGTGGACTATAGCAAAGTCTGGGTAAGATTGGGAAGAACAAGAATTCCAGAACATCTGTGCTTACACAGAAGCTGTAGGTTTTCCAAGAGGCTGTAGTCAGAATAGAACAAGAGAATACTGCATGGTTTACAATCAGAAAAGATGGTTCTCAGGGTCTTCATTTTCCATACTAATTAAGCAACTTATTTGAGAAGCTGCACTAGATGAAGGTGAATGTGTCATCAGATTTGGAGGAGGCCTCATTAATGACCTATGATAGGCAGATGACACAACATTTGCTTGCCAAAAAAGAGGGTGACGTGAAGGAGGCTGACGATGATGAGAGACCGCGGCCTTCAAGATGAATCGCACCTGAACGTAAAAACCCAGCCCCAAATCCTCACATTCTCCCTGGGTCTGCAATCAGTATACAAAAAACTCAGAACAAAGCTCACAGCCATCAAACTGACCCTATTGGACAAGGTACAGCTGTCCCTGTGGGTTTACAAGGCTGTAACTCTTTTTTTGTTTGTTTGAGTTTTTTAGTTTATTTTTTTAAAGTCATTT
>NW_022103920.1:71022216-71042315 GCF_000313985.2 Echinops telfairi
CGTATCAGGAAGGTGGGCACCCACTGATCTGATTTTTAGTTCTTTGATGTCTGATAACTGGTCCCTTCTGCACCTCATGGTCAGACAGGCTGGTGTGCTTCTTTGATGCTTCTCAGCTGGATGGCTGCTTGTTTATAAGACTGTAACTCTTTAAGTGAGTAGAAAGCCTCATCTTTCTCTCAAGGAACAGCTGGTAGTTTCAAACTATTGACCTTGTGGTTAGCAGCCCAACACATAACAACTACACCACCAGGCCTCCAATGTACAAATAGAATTTAAATATTATGCTTAAGCATTGAGAGTTATATACACACATAGAATTTGAAATAAAAAACATTCCTTATTGATATATTTTTATAGGTTGTCTTAAAAATGACAGAGAAAGTAAATTGTTGTACAGATATATAGGTTGTGTCTCAAGTTCTTTCTGTGTTATCACAACTGCACATCGTTGCCAGCAATATTTGTTGGAAATCTATCATCAAATAATAATATCAAATTAAGGTGATTTATTAGAACAAAATCTGTTGATGATCTCTATCCAATACATATCAATTCCATTTGAGGGAAACTCCTTTGTCATTACCAATTCTGCTCAATCCTCACCATGATTTCAAGAACACTAATAATTGTATTGCTTTTTATTGTCTGTTGCAAATATTGAAATACCATTTTTTGGCATTTCTTAAATAAGCATAAATGAATCAAGAGTAAGTTTTTAAAAGATATTGTGAGCCTTTGTTTAACTGCCAATTAAATATTTTTTATTTTCAAATATTTCAAAAAAATTTTATAATTTAATAGCAGTATTAAAACTTATAAGTTCACTCTGAGTTAGAAATAGCCAGGTACTTAGCTGTCATTATGTGATACTAATCATATCATGACATTTTAATTCTTAGAAGTATTTTATGAATTTTCAATTCTATTAAGTGGTGGCTTATTTTTTCTAGATAAGTCACCGTGAAAGAGGCAGTTACTTATTACACATGTTTTTCAGCATATGTTGCAAGTTTATTTTAATGCTGAAGAGGCACATTATGATCAAAGCAGAATTCTGCCCAATTTAAACTGTTCCAAGCTATTTTCATACATTCAGTCATGTAATACTGTAAGATTTACATTAAAATGAACGCTCATCTACAATTAAGCGATTCAGTCAACATTAAAAAAAAAGGTGCAAATCTGTGCAACGTGAAAAAAAATCAACAGATGTGCGAATAATCCGTGCTTGGGGGGCCAGGATCAAAAAGAACAGTAGCAGGGGGAAAAAAAAGATTTAAAACTTTTATTTTTTCAAGGTTCCTCTGTACCCAAATTAAAAAAGACACACACGCACGCACGAGAAACAGCATTTGCCCTCATGATCATTAGTGGACTGGCTAATAATAAAAGGGCAGAGGAGTAAAAAATAACCTACAAAGCGTGGGATTATTTGCACTTATAGACACATTTGGTTTCTCCTGATTTTAGTTCTTCTCTTCTGATCAATCAATTCTAAGGAAAACAAATATTCACCAAAGTTCAAAGAAGGTCATGCATATCCACTAAGCTATTCATCTTAAAAATATTTAAATAAAGAAATAGACAACTAGGATTTCATCATCTCCTCTTCCCCAAAATGTGCTTGCGATCTTGGAGGCTACTCGCTCTTCAGGCCAGTGTATGTAGCTATGCAGGAGGCATGTTGCCAACTCTAGAGGGCCTCACGTGCATCTCCATTTGGGTGAATAGAAACACCTAGAATTTTAGGGTACTCCCTACATAATCATGGCGAATCTGTCAACTCGACGGCAATGCATGAGGTTTGGGGCTTTCTTACACAGTCCTGTACATTCAGATTCTGGAAACACTTCATGAGAATGCGGAAGTGTGAAGTGGCTTACTCTGACTGAACGGTGGGGATCAAGGTGCTTCAGCTGTTTTCCTGAGGTCCAGTTTAGTGATCGTGGGTGCACGTAGGGGGCAGGCAGCCTTTACCTGTCGGTGTGCGTGGGACGAAGGAAAGTTTAATGCCAAATGACAATCTGCAATATGTAGAAAGTATGAACCTCCTGTTTCAGTAGCACCTATCCAAAAGTCAAATCCAGTATCGTTAAGTTCCTTCTAACTCATGGCGATCCCGTGCACCGGAGGAAATGTGTACTTCACAGGATTTTCAGGGCCTGTAACTTTGCACAAGGAGTCTCCGAGCTCTTCTTCCAAGGCCCTTCTTGATAGATTTGCACTGCCACTTTCATTTAGTGGCGCAGTGTTGGGTCCTTCACTCTGACACTCCAAGAGCACCCATGAAAGGTGTTGAGATGTCAGCCTTATGTTCTTTCCCCACGAGGAACTGCAGAATACTCATTCCTTCACCACTTTGAGGGGCATACACACCAGTCACCGATTTCAGAAAATGAAAAGCTGGAAATGTCACGTACCAACAAGCACATTCTTAAATGGGTTGGAGAAGGTACTTGATGTCATGATATCTCAAAAATACTGTTCATTAATAATTTGCAATATAATGAACACTTATAGAGGGTCATTAGTTTATATTATATAAAGTCACATATTTTAGAAATAAGCATGATCCTGTTGCTCACAAATACCAAAATGCTGTGCTCGAGTTTAAGAAATGTAAACAGATCTTGAGGCTTTATAAATGTGATCGTGTTCAATTCTGTTTGGGACTTGAAGCTCAGCTGTTCTGGTTATTATATACCTCTTCTAAACAGTGCTACCGGTTGCCTTGGTGAGCTGAGCCTTTCAAGCATGTCTATATCTGTTCTACAAAGAAAAATTGGAGGGGGAAAAAGATTAGCCTGAGGTCTCTGTTTAAGCCACTGACCCTACTTCTATTAATTAGATTAGACTGCCTCTCCACATACATTTTAAATTAGGATATATAAAATTTGTAAGAAAACAGAGGGTTTATGATTTGGTGAGGAATTAATAGGACCTAAATTGTCTCATAAAATTCATTGGCTCTTTGCACATGAGAACAAAAAGGTTCAAGATCTCAGTCAACTGGATCCAAGGAAGTGCAAAGTGCTTTGGGAACATGATGAAATAGTCATGACCTGTGTTGTTAGCAACACAGCAGAAGTTATTTCCAACACACAGAAGGATGTTAAAATCTTGGTTATGGCTATGGGAGAGAGGTATCCTCACCTGGAAAATCCAGTAGAAAAAAATCTCCATAAATTGATTGCTCTTAATTTCTATGATTTATTATTTTATTATTTTTTGAAAGTATGAAAATGTAAGCACTTTGATAGACTTCCTGTGTGAGTAGGTTATGATCCCCACAATCTAGGAGATCAAGAAATACATTTTTATTTATATTCCTTCGTTAATTTTTAGTCCATATTCCCATTGCTTCACCCTATCAGTAAATTTTATCTCAGAGATTGTAGGGTCAATTTCCTCTCTAAAACTAACATTGTTGCTGAGACAATTACGTTGAACCCCCTTTGTTACACAAAGGAGAATCTAACTCCCACCAGCTCAAGTCTGACTACCCAAAGGAAGAGGGCAGACATCCCTCCACTCTAAATCCTTCTGCACCCTAGTATGACACCAACAATGACCCTGACAGCATTCTACTGCTTTGCTGGGTTCAATAATTCCTTGTCATGGCCGCACAGAGTGACAGACAATACTCATGATTGTAGGGCATGATTGGTGAAGCCAACAGTTTACAGAATGTTTAGGTTATGGCTCGTTTGTCTACAGTGCCTCTTCTCAGACATGCCACCTACTGGTCCTCAGTATCTCAGTCACTGGAAATCTCCTAACACCGTGTCAATGTACCCTTCTAGAAAATAGCTTGCTTCACTTCTGGCCTCGCCAGACATTTATGACGTTTGTCTTTTGAGTTTAGACTCCTGACTGCTTCCACATTATACTCGCCAAAAGTTCTGAGGCCAAAATGTGGAAAAGAGCCTGCTTAGTTTTATCTACAATAGAGTGAACGGCAGAATAATAAAAGCAAATTCATTCATATTTAAAGAAATAAATATGTATGTATTTGTGTGTGTGTGTGTGTGTGTGTGTGCTGTGGTCGCTGTCAGGTGCAGTTGTCAGTTTAGACTCATAGCGACTCTACGGACAACAAAACTAAACACACCCCAGGCCCACACCATTCTCACAACTGTTCTAATGTTTGAGCCCACTGTTCACTACCACTAGGCCAGTACATCTCATCCTTTTCACCACTTCTCCACTATGCCAAGCACGAAGCCCTTCCCCAGGGACTAATCTGTCTTGATGACAGGTCCAAAATACTTGAGACAAATCCTTGACATCCTTGCCTCAAAGGAGTATTCGGGCACGGTTTCTCCCCACACAGATCTGCTCATTCTTCTGGCAGTGTACGGCACTTCTCAGACTCTTCCCCAACACTATAGGTCAATGCACACTTCTTTGCTCTTCCTTATTCAATGTAGAACTTTCCCATGCATGGCTAGGGTCAGGGGCACTTCCGTCCTCATAGTATAATCCTTGCTTTTCGACACCTCACAGACTTCTGGTGCAGCAGATTTCCCCAATTCAACTTGTCTTTCGAGCTCCTTACTGCCGCCTCCATGAGCACTGATTGTGGAGCCAAGCGAGATGAAAAATCCGTGACAACTTCAACCTTTTCTCTATTTATCGTGATGTCACCTTTTGGTCCAGTTGTGAGGATTTTTATTTTCTTTGCTTTGAATCGTAATCCATACTGAAGGCTGCAATCCTTGCTCTTTATCTTCAAGTGCTTCAAGTTCACTTCACTTTCAGCAAGCAAGGCTGGGCCATCTGCACGTCACCGGTTATTAATAAGCCTTCCTTCAAACCTGACAACTCATTCTTATTCATGTAATCCAGCTTCTCTGATCATTTGTTCAGCATACACGTTGAATAAGTATTGTTGTTAGACACTGTCAAATTGATTCAGATTCTTAATTACCCTATGCAGGATAGAATGAAACACACCCTGGTTCTGCACCATTCTCATAACCCAGGCTACATTTGAGGCTATTTCATTGATGATCTTCTTTCTCACGGAGATGGAAAGATGATGTCTTTTTCGGGCATTGATCTCTCCTGATAACATGCCCAAAGGAATAGAGAATTAATATGCGTGTGTGTGTGTGTGTGTGTGTGTGTGTGTTGTTGCTATGCGACGTTGAGTTAATCCCCACTATCGTACCCCTCTATGACACAGGAGGACAACTTCCCCATGTGACTTCCTAGAGGGTAAACTTTATAGGAATAGTTCACCTTTCTCCCACAGAGAAGTTGGTGGGTTTAAACTGCTGCCATTTTTATTAACCTGGAGTGTTTAACTAGTGTGCTGCCAAGATGTGTTCTATCTCTCTCTCTCTCCCTCTCACTTTCTTCTCTTCCTGCTTAATCTTTCCTTCCTTCTGCCTTTTCCTATGGAAAAGCTCTAGATTTTGAAGATAATTTCTTCTACTATATGAAAGCAACCCACTGGTGATAAACTTAATAGTGCACATCTATAAACATGTAGATTATCAGCCATGGACTCCATAAAGATTTAATGTTACTTCAGTGAGTTAAACAAATGTAGTGTGTACTCTCTAGATGTAATCTACTAAAGAGGGGTGGTGGTATGGTGAAACTTTCTACAAAATTCAGTGCTTTTGGTCAAACACCAATTGGAGATATGTGACAAGGGGCGGGGGTGGGGTGGGGTTATACCAGGGCTACATTGTTTGTAGACAAGAAATTCACTCACTCACTGGGAAGATTTCAGAGGAAGCCCTGGATAAGTCATTCTGTGAGGAATGGGAGGCAGAACCAGGTGGACCAGCAGACTGGGGTGGTTTCAGGTGGAGGAGCAGGATGTTCAAATGCACAAAGGTGAGACCCAAACTGGTACTTAGTGGGACCTAATAATAGTTCAACATGGCTGCGGCACGAGATTTCGGGGAGCATGAGGGAAAGGCAGGTAAGACTCCAAAAAAGGTGATTCAGTCAAGGACACAGGTTTCATACAGCATATTCATGAGTTTTAGGTGAACAGCTTTTGGCCTCATTGATTTTTGTTAAGCAGTATAATGACAACTAGATTTCCTTAGTATTGAGCAATCACATATGCACTTGAACTCCAGTTTCCTTATCTGTAAAGATAATGCTATGTATCCCATCTATCTTATTGTATTATTGAAAGAATAAGCAAAATATTAGGTGCTGATGTTCAGTGGACTCCAAAGTACATGGAAACCTTATTTTGAAAGAAGATTGTTTACTTTTGCAATTATGAAAACATATTGTAGAGGATCCATCTTACCGAACCCCCAAACATGTCTTGTTACAATGATGGTTAAGCACAATTTGTATTAGTTACTAGAAATTATTCAGTTAAAGGAAAGACAACTATGACACGTGTTAGGATACAAAAATGTAAGATGAAAATTACAGGTGTGGAGCATTACTTTTAATTTTTTTCTCTTCTTTTAATGGATGTTGTGGACATTTGCTATGCTTCCTTGCTTTTTAAGCAACTTCCCTGTTTCAGGATTATACAGTCAACTCTTCGCTGAAGGTACAAGCTCATTCCTCCTCCGTCTTTGGGGATGGTTTGTAACCATCCATTTGTGGCCCCACATCAGAGTGCCATCCCACAGCTTGTGACTCATCAGCATGTAATTCATTAGCATGTAACTCTTTAGAATATGGTCTAACAATGCGTGATCCAACATATATGATCCATCAAACAACAGATCTTCAGTGTATGGTTACCAAAGTGTGCTAGAACAGCATGTGATCCATCAGACTCTGTAAATTGTGATACAACAGAAATTATCCAAATTTGGATGATCTAGTAGTGTGTGCTCCATCACTATGTGACTTGTACTTTGACAAGAAAGCGCACCAACATTTCACTAGTCTGGAATGCAGTGGATTGAAGACGAAAATGCCAGACAGAATACTTCTGTCAAGAAAGGAGGGCCTGGGGACATTTTGTATGCTGACTACAGTGTCTGAAGTCCTACTAATAGCATTGAATGTCTCGAAGCTCTTTGCAGAGAACTCTTTGCTCCCGTGGTCAGAAGCAGGGGCAATACAACTTCTTGTGAAAAGGTCAGATGATATTCTCTGTGTGTGGTTCCAGGCTACATAGCTTTTAAGCCTGATTTTCTTTCCCTTAGAGAAGCTCTGCTACTAATATCATTAAATTAATTGCTTTTTCTTTAAACGAGAGTGAATTAGGTAATTTGCAAGTAGAAATCCTAACTGATAAATGTGTCCAATAAAACCACTGGTTTTAGCCTGAATTGGCAACCTTTTAGCCCTGTTACTTTTTATTTGTGAATGAGGGTATTGCTACTGTGAGGATGAGAGTATATATTCAGAACCAATGAGGAGAAAGCAATAGCTTTCAGTACTCTCAAAGAAATTCAAAATATGTATTTCAAAATTTAACAACCTCACAAATAAATTATTACTTAGTAAAATAATTTCTCATGGAACTCTAGATTGTTATTTTTGTTGTGTGCCATTGAGTTGATTCTGACTCTGAGGGACCCTATGGAGCAGAGTGGAACTCGGGGTTTACATGGACAAGTCTCCAAGTCTTTTCACCCGGAGTCCCCGGGGGATCTCAGCCCACGGTTGAACCATTGTACCAGGATTCCTTTGATCCTTGATTGCATTGTTAGCACTTTGTTTATAAAGAAAACACTATGAAATTCTCAGTAAAGTTTTATAATGATTAAACATGCAAGCTCTTTCATATAAGAAGTCTGGGCATACATTGGTGCTCCTTAAGTTATTAATTAAGTGGCTTTGAAAAAGTATTTAATTTTTTCGGGGGGAGGATGTTAATTTTTTAAATCATTTTATTGGGGGCTCATATAATTCTTATTACAATCCATCCATACATCAATTGTATACAGCACATTTGTACATTTGTTGCCATCATCATTCTCAAAACATTTGCTTTCTACTTGAGCCCTTGATATCAGCTCCTCATTTCCCACTCTCCTCCCTTCCTGCTGCCCCCTCCTTCCTGAACCCTTGATAATTTATAAAGTATTATTTTGTCATATCTTACACTGTCCGACGTCTCCCTTCACCCACATTTCTGTTTTCCATCCCCCAGGGAGGAGGTTATATGTTAATCTTTATAAGCACTAATATCTTCAGTGCTAAAAAGAACAAAATCACCATGTGAAAGAGTCTACTCAATGTTCTTAGCACAGTGCTGGACACAGGTAAGACAATAATTGTTAATGTCTTCAGCAATGCAAGCATTCTGTTGAACTTTTGTAAAATATTACAGGAATAGAATGGGAAGAGCAGGCTCTTGGATTGGTGGGAGTGCAGTATTAGAGAGCCCTGAAAACTTGAAGAGAACAAAGACTAGTCTAGGATAAAGCTGTATATTCTTTTTAATCTTCACGATTGAAGTAGAAGACAGGAAGGATTAATGTGGGTTCAAGTTCTACTTCAAACAGTTCTCTTCCCTTTGACTGGATGTGAGTGATTTTCAAACAGCCCCGATTTCTCTCATTGCTTACTCATTCTCCTGGCTTCTCTCCTCTCTGAACGGATGGTTTTTTGTGTCTTTATGGATGCTTATGCCAGCATTTCTGTATTGAACAAACTGGCTAAAAATGAAGATAGCCCAGACTATTAGGCAATTGACTTGTATTGGGTCCTTCCAACTTACTGCATCCTACTTCTATGTTTTTAATTTTGGAACTGGAGCACTAGCAGGGCTCTATAAGCACTTCTTAATTCTCTATATAGTCACCAAGTATTTTGGTAGTGTGTCTTACTGTTACTTGATTCGTAGTACTCTACCACCTGTCAGAATGAAATAAAAGGACGTCCACAGCCTTCATGATAGGGCTAGTTTAGTTTTTACTCATACTTTGGCTTCTTGATTTTTCTTTTTAGATGGTCCTCTTAATTTCACTTCACTCCTTGAATATTTTTTGGTAGCATGGTCAATGAAGTTGTAAATTGTTAGAGTGGTGTTGTAACGGAATATATTGCTTACCCTTTTGGTCTGTCAGTGCATCTAAAGCCTCACGTAGGATAAAGGTATGGCCATCTGTTGAGACTGAAATGAGCTGTCGTTGTATATTGAGAAAAAGTATAGAAACCCACGTACCTCTTACTACAGATGAAACAAACAAAAAGCAGCCTAAGAAAACCTATCACCATTCCTTAATTTTTTAAATGTAGCTTATATGTAGACATTTTTTTTCAAATGAATAATGGAAGGCAGTTCCAGCTCCCCCTCAGGCCAAATTTAAGAAGCACTGAATGATGTATGACAAAATCAGGCATTTGGGAAGATACAGACAGTGCTGGTAACTTTAAAAACAAGATCAAACGTTGTGATGCCCTTTCTTCACCTCAGGAGGCCAGCAGCTACACAAGCCATTCTCTAGAGTAATGACCTTGCCTCCTTCCAGAGGGTTTTCATCCCATATTCAGGAGGCCATATTCGGTCTTCAGCTACACAGAGCTCCACTCCTATTAATTCAAAATGGGGGCTTCAGGGGTTCACCTACAGCAAAATCTACCCCTTAAAGATAGAAACTCTACCTATTTTCTATTTGAAGGAAAACAGGTGAATTTAGCCTGGAAAAAGGAAATCTATACAATAGACGTTAGTCACTAGTAAAGAGATGAACAAAACAGAAATTAATAAAAATATCTTTACTTAAACAGAGTTCAATTCCAGAATTTTTGACCTCTGTTATTGTTATCTTTACCATCGTGGCCATTATTTTTTGAGCTATCTGACAGAAAGTTTGTTCATCGTCTTGCTGTCGCTCTCTCTTTTTTAATATAATGTTGAGTATTCATGGATCAGAATGAAAGCAATCTGGTTGAAGAAGCAGGTGCACTAATAAATGGGTGGTCTTTGGATTACTGTATTTATGTGTACTGTGGCAGAGCTGAACAGAAACCTAAATGTTATACATAGAAAGTGGGACAACAAGAACATCTGTGTTGGGGGGATTGAACTGGCATGGCTCACACCTCCAGTGCCAGGTGCAAAGGAAATTTCAATACAGCTTGAGTAATCTTGACTGCTAGCATCTGCCTGCATCAGATTATCTCCAATGTTCCTGGTTCACCACTACCCATTAGAGTATTTATGTGATACATCTGGTGATGCGATGGCCAAGCAAGAAGTAGCAATCCCTCTATTACTTGGGGCAAATGCCTGACTCTTTAGTACAACACAAAGGGAAACAAAATTCTTTTCAGGTCCAAGGGCAGCCAGCCAATACTATGAGAATGATTAGCAGATAACTCTCCAGTGTGATGCCTGCTGTGTCCTTTCAGTTTAGTTAACACATATTCTGGAGTTCTTTGTATCTTTGGTTTAAAGTTGCCTTTCTAAATATTACTGCCAGACTCATAACAAAAAGTTAGTGTGTTGCCAGAATCATAACAGAATTTTAACGTTACTTGGCTCCATCTAATATTCCAACATAAATCACATAAATTGATTGTCAGAATGAGTGAATATGGTAAATTGGAAATGATAGAGATCATGTATTCACTAGTGTCCACAATATGAAACCAGACAGATCTAACAACCCATTCTACACAAACATTATTTTCTTCTCTCCATATCTCCCACCCCCCTCATCCTCTTAAGATGACCATGGCTTCTGCTACAGAGAAACTGGAAACCAGCAGAAGGTAGCTGCTTCAAAATACCACCATCGTGAGCCTGTACAAACCTGCATGCTCCTCTCTCCTCCTTGTTTACTGACACAGCTCACTAGGGCCTCTGTTTTTCTTAAGTACCCCGGTCCTATCCCCATCTCTCCTGGAACTCTCTCTATCCATTAAATACTTGTCATCTGAACTTTGGGGAGCTCAGGCCTTGCTCCTTAAAATTGAACTTCCCAAGATCTTATCACTCTCTTCAGTGCTCCTCTTTTTAATCAATTATCTTTACAAAGTTCTTTACCTTGTTCCTCCCAACTCACCTCTCGATCCATTCTCGTCTGCCTACAAACCACCCAAATCTCAATATTCCAGGCAACTTTATACGCAACGTCCTTCCTTACTGCTGAAATCAAAGGGCTCCATCACCCTAATAGATCTTTTTGCAGCACTGGACATATGTGACCACGATTTCTGTCTGAAGTTTCTTTCTTTGCCTCTGCTCTGTGACACACACTCTCTCCTTGTTGGTTTTGTTGTTGCTGTGTGATTGTTTGTTTGTTTTACCCTCTATCGCTTTGACTAGGCCCCTGGGTGGCACAGTGAGTTATGAGCTGTGCTGCCAACCATGCAGTCAGCATTTGGCCCCCCCAGCCGCTCTGTGAGAGAGCAGCGAGGACTTGGACGCCCTGGAAGATTTGCAGCCTTTGAAACTCACCGGTGCAGTTCTACTCTGCCCCATAGGGTCCCTATGGGTCCCAAATCTCTTGATGGCAGTGAATGAAATAACTCTGACTACTTTTCCCCTAGTATTCTTTGTTATTCCTCAAACCTTTGTCCTGAGTCCTCTCTTCTTCACTATATTCTTTCCATAGAAATTCCGATTTACCTCTCTGGCTTCAATTGCCACAGTTTGCATATGACACACGCATTCGAATGTTATCTTAGACTAAGTTGTCTTCTAAAATTCAGATACTAGCTTCACAGGGGAGACTGTATCACGGAATGGGAAAGTCTCATGAATACTTCAGATGGGATTATTCTGAGGATGATGGTGGGAAATATAGGTGGATACTACTCAACTATCACTCATGCCCATGACATTGTGGAATTCCCAAGACCATAGCAAGCATGCTATTATAAAATGCTTAGATATTTTAAAAAAAGGATAAAAACTCAAATGCACTAGTAGAGCTGTCCCACAGTGCTTCACCAGTCCTCAACCTCAAGGACGCAGTCTTCATCCTGCTTCGCCCTTGAACCATGGATTTGGACAGCCAGCTTCTTAGGTAACAGCCCCGCACTTAACCTAGTGCACTTTAATAATAAGCAATTTACATTTTACAATTATAAGCCTAAATTATAAAATAAAAAGTAGGTTATATCAAGGCATAGAATAAGATACTATTAAAATTTTTTTTTGTTCAATGAGTAAGCTGTGTGTGGGTAGGAGGTATATATGTTCACAAATAATTAAAATCACTTATAATTCATATAAAAATATTGGCTATGGTTATCTTTGAAAGCTAAGACTAAGTGATTTTTGCTCCTTTAAAATATCTATTTAATGTATGTTTTATTAACATTTATATGATTACATTTACCAACACCACACAAATGCATTGTCTTTATAGGTTCTTATCTAATCTCATTCATTTAATGAGAACTCACATTAATTAAGAAAATCATTTTACTCTTTATATTCATGCTTCCACTTAAAATAAGAGAATGCAATAGATAGACTCCTTCAGCTCCGTAAAAATAAATCACAAGTGAATGATAATGCTAAAGGACACAGAGGAGTTTCAGTCCTACTTGAATATTAAATTTTTATACAATGAGAATAATTAACTTTTAACTAATGTCTTCTGTTAATAAAAGTAACATGTTTTAAAATTTTTTTACAACTGTTCACTAATTTTCTCTTCTTTTTACTGAATTAAGTGCTTGAATTCTTGTGCATTGCCTTGATACAAGAATCTTCTCTATATGTGAAAACACTGAAGTTACCATGCCAGATTAGGCTCTCTAATTTTACTTTCTTGATTTTTTTATGTCTATTTTTTATTTAGACTTAATCAGAAACAGTCCTGTTTATTGATTTGGGGTCATTATTTTGAATGATCCCCAAACTTTGTGACTTGTCAACATCTGAAATAATTAATCATCACATGCTTCTATAAAATGCTATGAAATTGGTCCTGTGGGACATTCAAACTTCCTAATTAAAACATAAGTGAAAAGAAGCACAGAAAACTTCAAAACAAGTCAGCAGACAGAGAGATGCTCTCAAGACCATCGAGTAAATCCTGACTGACAGCGACCCGCTGTGGGTTTCTGAGACTGAACCCGTTCAAGGGAGTAGAGCACCGTCTTTATCCCTGTGGATCGCAGCCCAACACACACCCACGATGCCACCAGGGTTCCATAAAAGTCTCTGGGGAGGGGTGGGTGGTAGAGGGGGATTTGGATGAATCTGTTCTACATATATGAGGTTAGATGGGTTGATATGCCCTTGACTGAAAATTATGCTCCTGTCAAGACTACAAAATTTTCCACTATTCTTGTTTCTTTCCACTTTCCTTTTACCTTTCTCTCCTTCATGCATTGGGACCTGAACGGTGATATCTATTGCAAATGATACATGGTCCTACTTATACTTTTGCAACAAGTTTCTTTATAAATAAAAACTCCTGAAATTATCATAATTTGAAGGTCAAGCCCTTTCCAGTTGAGGCCATGACTAATAATAAAATGTTAAATTTTTTATTTGGCCTTTAAAGAAGTTAAGTTTTATTTGGTAGGTGAATTCATGTAAAAACACAGAATTCATATAAACTGAGTATACTTATATACTCATAAGTCTACTCTCATCAAATAAATCATGTAGAATATGAGTACCAAGAATACTAATTTTAATATGAATTATTCTAATATAAATGTGCTTAAAATAGAGACCCAAATAAGAAGTGCAATGGTTTACAAGGAGGAAATGGAGGAGGAATGTGAAGAATTTTCAATTTAGATAATAAATTTGAGCTCTAGCTTCACTTAGCCATAACAGTTAAAGTTTTATTTACACATTCATAGTTTTAAATATAGAGCTATCCATTTTATTCAAGATATCTATATGTGTCTCAACATTGAAATCATCTTGCACAATAATTCAATAGTTAAATAAGAATGAAATTATAAAACGAAACGAGTGAAAACCACAGTGATATTTGCCCAAACTTGTAAGCCTTTTTGTCGGTGGTTTGAAATGTCTGCCAACAAAACCTCTTTTAATGCTACAAATTGAATAAAGGACAAATGCTAAGGCGAATAAAGACCTGATCTAAGTAACAAATTACGGCTAACCTTGAGAAGAATGGAAATTCCAAAACACTTCATTGTGCTCATGCTGAGCCTGTACATGGATCAAGAGGCACTTGTGAGACTAGAATAAGGAAATGTTGTAGGGTTCAAAATTAAGCAAGGTTTATGCTAGGGTTGTATCCTCTCACTACATTTATTCAATCTGTATGCCGAGCAAATAATCAGAGAAGGTGGAGTATATGAAGAAGAATGTGGTATCAGGATGGGAGGAAGACTTGTTAACAAATTATAATCTGTAAATGACACCACCTTGCTTGATGAGAGTGAGGAGGATTGAAGCACTTGCTGATCAGTATCAAAGATTGCAGTCTGCAGTATGGAGTACAACTCATTGTAAAGGAGAACAAAATCCTCACAACTGGATCTATCTGTCACATCAAGAGAAAGAGAGAAAAGATTGAAGTTGCTAAGGATTTCACCTATAATCAATACTCATGGAAGCTGCAGTCAAGGGTACAAAAGACACATTGCTTTAGGCAAATGTGTTTCAGAAGACCTCTTTAAAGTGTTGGAAAGCATGGAGGTAGCTTTAAGGACTAAGGTGAGCCTGATGCAAACCACGGTGTTTTCAATCGACACATATTCACACTGCTCACTGCCTCTGAGCCCGTCCTGACTCTTCGCGACACTATGGGCTGGTAAGACTGCCCCTGTGTGTTTCCAAGCCTACCTCTTTATGGGAGCGCTTTCCTCCCAAGTCGTTGCTGGTGCTAGAAAGCACTGCCTTTGTAGTTAGCAGTAACACGTAGCTACCCTCCCCCAGGACTCCTCATAAGCTTGTGAAAGTTGGACACTGGAGAAGGAAGGCTGAAAAAGAATCCGTGTGTCTGGATTTTGGGGGCTGGCGGAGAATACAGAGAACACCATGGACTGCCAAAAGAGCAGCACACCTATCTTGGGAGAAGTACCGCTGGCATGCTACTTTAAAGCAGTTCTGGTGAGACTTTGTCTCAAGTACTTTGGACATGTTATCAGGAGAGACCGGTATCTGGAGAAGGGCATCATGCTCCATACCAGAGAGCGGCAGTGAAAGGAGGAAGGCTCTCAGCAAGATGGATTGACAGAGTGGCTACTACAAACATAAAGACAATTGTGAGGGTGGCACAGGACTGAGCTATGCTTTATTCAGTTGTCCACAGGGTCGCTATGAGTTGGAATCAACTAGAAGGCACCTACCAATATTGAAAGAGGCTCTCACCCTCAGTAAAGAAGCGATAGCTTGAAAGAAAGTAAGAGAAAGGGGCTCATACTTTTGGTCACTTGTGGACTTTCTAAGCCAAATATATGTCCTTGGAGGAAAAAAAATGAACCAATGTTACAGGACAGAGAGATTTGTAATAGCTTTATTGAAATCTAATTCAACCATTATATCATTCACTCCTTGAAAGGGTACAATTTAGGTTTTTTTTGTGGTTTTGTATTTTTAGTGTATTCATAGTTATGCATATCTGTCACCACATATATTTTAGAACATTTTTTTCATCTCAATCCCCCGCTGCCGCAGTCTTTAGACATTGCTTTTTTATGTATATATTGTGAGCCAATGATTTCTTTTCATTCCTATGCTGAAAAGTTATCACCCAATTCCCTTCCATGATCTTAAAGGGAGGGAAAGCATTTAGACTTTCACATTCCGGATCCAGTCAAGTGTGGGTTTTTCCATATATCTCCTAGAGCGTAAACTGCTTCACAGACTGATCCAACAAAGTTGGGATCTTTCTGAAGGGATAATTCCCGAGGTCAGTGTGTGAAATTTGTTCTAATTTCAAAAGGCTGCCATTCGACGTTATTGCTTCCTGGCTCTCTCTAGAAAAAAGTCGACTTGCAGTTAGGCTATAAACCCATGATAGTGACCAATTTCCTCCCACTTGCCGTTCACCGCAGCTGCCGTGGTTTTGAACAGCCCTTTTAGGCGCGAATACTCCACACCAACTGAAATGAAGATATTTCTCCCAGAAAAGAGATTCAGAGCTTTCTCTTGGGGGCCTGCTTCTAAACCATTCTAAACCACAGTTCTAGGACTGGTTTTGGTCAAACAATTCTGTGTTACACTCTCATTTTAGGAGCGAAGTGCTCGGTGGAGATACAATGAGAAGTGTGACATCCTGTGATCCCTGGAAAGATAGTTTTCCAACTAAGTGTTGGAAAAGTTGAGCCTGTCAAGAGTATTATCAACAAAGCATGCGTTAGCCCTTCTTCATGGCAAATTAGCAGCTGTCCAGAGTGCTTTAAGCATTCTTACTCTACGCTGAATTGTGCCATTGGAATTTCTGGTTTTGAAGCCTAGAGCTATTAAGTCATCAATTCTGCAAAAGAGTAATTCCAGTGATGACAAGGTTGATGTTTTAAAAATCACCTTTTACAGTTGATGCCTGCTTGGTGATTCTACCACAGGATACAAAGAGCTGCTGTTGGTGATATTGAATGGTTATTTTCTGAATTTGAAGAAAACAAGAGACTGAAAATACTAATCATACTGGAGGACAAAAGCTAACTCCCTGTTTGATATGTTCTAGCACACGAGCCAAGTTCCACTGCAGCATACATTGAATTAATTCAGGAAATATTCTTCTTATTATTATTTAATGCTGTCACCTGTGTGACCTGTCTGCTGTGATTGGAAGTTTCACCTCATTATGTTTTTATTTTTAAAATATTTTGAATAAACCTTAAGTCTAATGTGAAAAGTCAGAACATTCAGGTCTATGTTTGCAGTTCATGCATATATGCATGCGCGTGTACCCACACACATGCAGAATTCACAACCTCAATGTTATCTGCTTGTGATACTGGCCAATTATTTTGCCATTTAGGTCAATCAGAGAAAGCACAAGAAGAAAAACACAAGATATTCAACCTATGCCATTGCATTGAACATTTAATGTTAAAAAACCAACCAAACAAAAACCTTCATCTCTTCTGTCTTAAGACTCATTACTTTGATCACCTCCAAAGAGAACTAAAACATAAACCTACCTAACACCAGGTCTTTGAAAAACAATCTTTTTGTGTTTGTGTAAGTTAAATTTTTCTATGGATTTCACACATTAAAAAGGTAACATATCTAATAACCTGGCATTCTGTGATGCTCACCTTCCCAACATGATTGCTGAAGAAAAAATGGGTACAGGAGCAAATATGGTGAAGAAAGCTGATGTTGCTCGGCTATCAAAAGATATAGCATCTGGGGTCTTAAAGGCTTGAAGATAAACAAGCAGCCATCTAGCTGGGAAGCAACAAAGACCACAGGGAAGAAGCACACCAGCCTGTGTGATCATCAGGTGTTGACAGGATCAGGTATCAGAAGACCCCGCCCCCCCCAAAAAAACATATCAATGCAAATGAGGGGGGCTAGAGTGGAGACAAAAAGCCTATCTGTAGCTAACTGGACATCCCCTTACAGAAGAATCATAAGGAAGGGACAAGCCAGCCAAGGTGCATTATAGCACTGACAAAACATATAACATTCCTCTAGTTCTTTAATGCTTGCCCCCCACCCCAACTATCATGACCCCAGTTGTACCTTACAAATCTGGGTAGACAAGAGCATGTACACTGGTATAGATAAGAGCTGGAAATACAGGGACTCCAGGACAGATAAACCCCTCAAGAACAATAATGGGAGTAGCAATACCATGAGGGTAGGGGGACGGTGCGGGGAGAAAGGAGGAACAGATCACCATGATAGATATATAATCCCTGCACACACACCCCCAGGGTGACAAACAACAGAAAAATGGGGGAAAGGAGACAGCAGTCAGTGTAAGATATCAAAGTAGTAATAATTTATCAAGGGTTCATGAGGGTTGGAGGATGGGGGAGGAAGGAAAAAATTGAACAGCTGATACTAAGGGCTCAAAGAGAAAGAAAATGCTTTGAAAAATATGATGGCAACATATTTACAAATGTACTTGCCAGAATGGATGTATGGATTGCTATAAGAGCTGGAATAGTCCCCAATATAATGATTTATTAAAATTAAAATTTAAAAAGTAAATCTAGGCTTATTCATAGTAAATTTTGTCATACAAATTCTATTAAAATGATCAGATGATATTAATATTATATATCTACTTATGATACATACACACACATATATATACACATATATTCCTATACATATAAAGTTAGGTATTTATATGTACATATAACTTACTGTTTACTTTTGAATACTAATTAAGAATTGGAAAATACTTTAGACATATTAAAACTAGAATAATCCATTTTATAGGAAAAAAAGGTCATGCATATGTAAAAGTATACATTATTTTGTATATTTCATCAATTAAGATATAACAAATCTGATATTATCTAAAATAAATGCAATTCTTTTTGTATGTATATATCTATATCTAGCTATATATATGAAGACTAATTCCTTTATTAGAGATGTTATTAGCATTCTACATTATTTTACTTGATTTTTAAATTTTGTTTTATTATTGAGGAAAAATACTTTTTATTTTTCCCTATGAAATTTATACTATAATTTTAAAAGGCAAGAAAATTAAACCATTCAGGAAAATTCCTTGGGTAAATCTCTTGCATTAACTACCAGGCATATGCATCTCTAGCTCTACTTTTATTATTGGTATTCATTTCTGAAGAAACACTTTATGCATGTAAAGTTGTCAATTTAAAAGTATTTCAATAATTGTAATAGTGAAAATTCATGTGTTCCAATTCAAGAAAGGTAATGACATAATTTTCACACATGGCAACAAGTTTACATGTAATGAAAAATTTGAAAGTGAATAAATATAGTTTGCATATAAAGTGCAATGTAATGAAAGCTTATTTTCCATGTCCAAAGATAAAATGAGTGTATAATGAAATGGTTGGTGGAGACAGACTGAAAGACAGTTGATCTTTGTGGAGTTCATTCACATACTATTTTCTTGACTACTTTTTTATTTATGTTGTTGAGCATATATAGCAAAACATACTTATTAAAATATTTACAGAAAAACCTATTCCATAGTTCCCAGATGATACATTTTTTCTTTGTCCTGTTTAAAACTGAAGGGTCTTCCTTAAAATGTGTCTGAGATTTGGGGTCTCTTTTGTACCCTACATAAATTATGCCCTCGAGTTAAGGTATGTCTCTTATAATCATACTATAGTTTGATATATTTTAAAAATCCATATTGCCTCTCGGCCTTCTCAACGGAGCACTTAGTTACATTCACTCTGATTACTGCTAAGAAATGACTTACTTTTTGCCCTTTTCAAATTTGTCTTATGCTGAGTATTTTTGGACCTTTAGCACTGTTTGGTTGGGGATTTTGTTGTTTATTTATTGTGGTAAACCTTTTCTGGGTGCTTTCTCCCATCCTTTTGTGTATTTTAAAAATAGATTGTCTTAGTGGTTAGCATGAATATTACATCTAAGAGCCTGTATTTATTTGGGAAGGTTAGGGATTATGCCAAGGAGGCACTCCTAGGTAAGGGTAGGGGTTGAGCCTAACCTATCAATTAGCTTGAAACCTGATGACCCCTTCAGGTGTCATAAGCCTGTTTTGTGTAAGAGACAGAGGGAGAGCCTGAGCAGAGGCAAATTTTCTCTGGTCCTTTGGGTTTTACCTGAGCTGGATCTTTCATCTAATTCCTCCATCTCCTGTTGCATCCCCTGCGGATCCCAGGAGACATCATGGATTCAGCGGGCCGATTTTAGCCCTTTGCATCCACCAGTCCTTGCTCACTCTGGTTTGTCATCCTGCTTCCTGCTCATCAGCTTTCATGAGTCAGGAAAATGCCTCATTTGGACTGGATTTAACCTATTTCTACGACACTGTAAGCCGTGTCTTGATACAAATCTCTTACTGTATATAAAACATACAAGCGTCACTGTTCTTGTTTCTCTAGAGAACCCAGCCTAATACATAATTTATTTATTTAAAATAAATTTTATTGGTCTGTAAGTACATACAATTTTATAGTTCAATCATATTAAGCTGTTCAATCATCATTATAGTCAATTCTAGAATACTTTCTTCTTTCTTGTACACATTGCTTTCAGCTCTCCATTTCTCCCCAACCAGGTTCTCCCCCGTCATGCCCCTGGTTATTTATTAATCCAGTTA
>NW_022103920.1:71043508-71065200 GCF_000313985.2 Echinops telfairi
TTCTTCACCACATTTGCTTATTCAAGAAAAAATATTACATTTTAACCTAACTCAGCTGCCATACTTGACTATACAATGTTTTCTGTATATTAACCCAAACTGCTAAAATCCCTAAACTATCAATAGGGATAATTCACCAGATACTTAATCCATGTGAGGATCCTACAAGTGGATTTTGGACTTCCATAGTCATCCATAGTCTTATGCAAACCAGTGTTTACAAATTAAGCTCTTATTCCATTCCCTCTTTCAAATTTGGATCTTATTCTTTATAATCCTTGGGTCACACAGGCTGCTGTGCTTCTTCCATGTGGATTTAGTTGATGCCTCATTTAGATGGCTGCTTATTTTAAGAATTTAAGATTCCAGATGCTATTCTATTTGATAGTTGGTCACCATCTGGTTCACCACACTTTGCTATAGCACACATATCTTTGGTATCTTTTCATAAGGGCACGTATAGTAGGCATATATCATAAAAACCTAATTGTTCTTAGATTAGGGCTATGGATAAGTATGAGCCCTGATTTCACTCATATATCTATGGCTTATATGTCTCTGGTTCACTTTAGAGACATCATCATTCCCATGGGGCATAAAAATTAAAAAAACAAGCAAACACACTCAAGGCCATTGAGTTGATGCTGACTCATATCCCCCTACAGGGCAGGGTAGAACTGCCCCTATGGGTTTCTAAGTCTGTGACTGTCAGTGGAGTAGAAAGTCTTGTCTTTCTCCACAAAGCAGCTGGTGGTTTCTAGCTGTTGACACCGAGGTTAGCAGTTCAACCCATACTCACTAGGGCTCCAACCAGACAGCATAAGGTAATTATATCGATAGTATCAATAATTAAGCCAATGATATAGAATTTAAAATGGTATTAAGAAAAAGAAATTATACATGTCTAGGCTGGATTTTTCAGACCACATCAAGTGGATTTTTCAGACCAGACACTCTTTACACAAGCAATGAGGGCTAGGGCTAGGGCAAAACTTTCGAGAGCACTCATCCATAAAAGCAGAATCGAGCCTGCCACATGATCATAGGCCTTAGAAATGCAAAGAGAACCTCAAAATAGTAAATTTGTGGTAGTCAAAGGGCCCCCATTCACTGAGAACCCTCAAAGCAAGAGATCTGAACCAAAGATCTAAGACCACCAACGTCATACTTTTGAGATAGTGTTAATCTCTGGCTTCTCACACTTCTGCATTTCAGCCTTAAGTCCAAGGAAGTCTGTCAGTTCCTTAAATACGCTACAGGTGAGTTTACTGGAAAGCTCTTTCCCCTTGGTGGGGTCTCCACCTGGAGTCCTTGTATGGCCTGGTATGGCCTCTCAAGGATGTTGCACACCTTGAAAGGACAGAGTCCAAAGCCACCGTGGTTTGGAGCAGGTGGCCTGAGTCACCAAGGGATGGGTAGAAACTAGGTGAGAAGTGTCCAATTAGAAACATCAAACTGGGCACGTTCTCCCCTTTGGGGTCTATTTAAGTATTGACTAACTTAACATAATGGTTTCCAAGTCAATTCATGTCAGGAGGTGTTGCACTCTTTCTTAAAGATGTGTAGTATTCCATCATGTGTATCTACAAATTGCATTAGCCATGCTTCTACGGATCGGCAGTTGGGCTGTTGATAGCTTCTTACTTTTATGAACTGTGAGCCAAATACCATGGGAGAGCATACCTCTATGTTCTGTCCCTTATTCTTTGGGGTACCTGCCCAGGAGAGGTATTGCTGGCCTCTATGATATTTCTATTCTTGCTTTGGTAACTCCATATCAAATTCAGGGGGCATGTACCATTTTAGTCAAGCGATCCCACACTGCTACTTTTCTGCTCAGAAAATAAAACCTCTTTTTCTTTTGCATGCAGTGACTATTTTTTTTACTTATTTAGTTTTGATTAATAAAATAGGACAAGGACCCATAGGTTTGAATTACAACATTACCAGCCTTTCTGACCTGTAAGGTCACGGTGAGTTGGGTTGGAATATACTTATCCACACATTTCCCTTTAATAGACATCCTTCTTTCTATGCACAACTCTGAATTACGTCCTACTACCATTTCCCTCCCATCTACAGAACTCTCATTAGTGGGGGTACAGCTAAATATGTTGGTAGGGCTTGTCTGGTGGGTATGAACTCTTCAGTTTTTGTTGTCTGAGAATGCTCTAATTTAGTGGTCATTCTTTTTTTTAAGATAGCTTCACTTGCTATTATTTTCTTGGCTGACAGGTTTGGTTTTTTCTTCCTCCTGCTCTCCCTCCACCCCTTCTTTCTTTCAGCACGTTAAATATGTTATTCCCTCTCTACTGGCATTGAATCTTTCACCCCTTACCACTGACTTTTCCTTAGTGTGTGAGTATTTTCTTCCCTCTCTGTTTCTAGGATTTCTCTTTCTCTCTACTGATAGAGAATCTAAATATCTCTTTGGCTTTATTCCGATTGCAGTTCTTTGAGGTTTTTAGATTTGTAGGGTCACATACTTCATTAGATTGGCATATTTTTTCCTCATTTTTTGGCAATATGAGGGGTACCCCACAAAATCAGAAAAAAGCTTTCCTGGGCGGAACTTTCCTAGTAAGCATTTTCCCACTAGGCAAGCATCAAGCAACTCACGTTATCTGGGAAGGTTCTCTCTTGTCACAGTTCACGTTTTCCTGAAAGTAGTGTCATTCAATCCTCATTTTGTATGATGGATGATTTAAGAGAACAGCATACAGCTGTAAATTTTGTTTCCTGCTTTGGAAAAATGTGGCAGAAACTGTTGTGATGTTGAGCACAACTTACAGGGACAGTGCTATGGGAAAAACTCAAGTGTATGAGTAATTTTCTGATTTCAAAAAAGACGAACTATCGATTGATTACAAACCTTATTCTGAACATCCATCAACTTCCCAAATGGACAAAAATGTTGACAAAATTCGAGCACTTGTGCTTGAAGAATGACAACAGATCATTGAAAAGATGGGGAAGTTATCTGGACTATCTTGGAGCTCGGTTTAGGAATGTTAATGAAAGATTTAGGAATGAGAAGGGTCGCTGTGAAATTTGCTCTTCAGGTTCTGACTGACCAGGAAAAAGAGCGTTGAGTGAAAGCATACATTGCTTTGAAAGAACAGTTCTGAAGCGACCCAGATTCCTACCCCCACCCCGCAAGGTCATTGCTGGTAACAAGACATGGTGCTATTCTTACAACCCCGAAAGCAATCATGAATCAAGCCAGTGTAAGACACCATCTTCAACCACCTAACAGCTCTTAACATGAAATCAAAGATTAAGACTGCTCATTTTTTTAATGTGTGGGGGATAGTGCTTTTGGGGTTCATTCCACCAGATCTGACTGTTAATCAAGCTTTCTACTTAAAGGTTCTGAAAAGATAGGGCAAGAGTGTGTGACAAAAGGCCCTGATTTGTGGCATATGAGAGACTGGTTTTGCCATCATAACGAAGCAACTGCTTATGCAGCCATCTCAGTGTGCCAGTTTTTGGCAAAAAAGCAGCATGCCTCTTTCCCCACACACCTTACTCGCCTGACCTCACTCTGTGTGATGTTTTTGTCTACATCAAGAGGGACTTGAAAGGACAGCAAATTGACATAGAAAAGATGAAGAAACATACGAGGGAGGGGCTGTCAGTCATTCAAACAGATGAGTTTGAAAAATGTTTCCAAGAATGGAATTAGAGATTTGACAAATGTATTAAGTATAATGGAGAGTACTTTAAAGGTGACAAGATTTGTTTTGCAAAGAAATTTAAATACATAGCTGTGAAAAAAATTCTGTTTTTTTCAGGGGCGGGGGTACCCCCTAGAATTTTTAACTTGTATGGGTTCATGATTGTCCTGTGCTTAAGCTGAACTTGCAGTAAACAACCAGGGAAGCAAACTCATTAAAGCCGATAAGGTGCCTGCAGTAGAGCTTAAATTCTGAGCACTAGATGTGTAAAAGGCCAGCAGTGGCTCACCATGAAAGGCCAAAATGGATTTGCAGAGTCCCTGCCTAGATGCAGCCTTCACGGAATTCCTTCTAGCAATTAACCAAGGAAGCACTGCAAGCACTCACTCATCTGTGCCAGGAAATTTGGAAAACATCTACTTTGCTAACTGACGGGAGATAGTACTGTTCCAAAGAAAGGGGATCCAACAAATGCTCAAATAATAAAACAATATCGCTGACATCGCATGCCTGTGAAGTTTCACTGAAGATCATACCACAAAGGTTGCAGTAGTACATTGACGGGGAGTTGCCAGAGATTCAGGATAGATTCAGAAGAGGAGGTGGAACAAGGGATATAATTGCTTATGTCAGGTAGCTCTTGGCTCAAAGCAGAGGATAGCAGGGAGATGTTTGATTGACTGTGCCCAAGCATTCGACTGTGTGGACCCTAACAAACTCCAGGTACCCTTGAGACACATGGGAATTCAGAACATTTCATTGTTCTCACCATGGAGCGAGAGGCAGCTAGATAAAGAGAGTATGGTACTACTGCAAGGTTTAAAAGTAGGAAAGGTGGGTGACAGGGTTGTATCCTATCACCATACTTATTCAATCTGTACGCCGAGCAGCTAATCAGAGAAGCTAGTTTCGATGGAGAATAATGTGGTATCAGGTTTGGAGGAAGGCTTTTGAACAACCTATGGTATGCAGATAACACAACCTTGCTTGCTAAAAGTGAGCAGGACTTGAAGTACTTCTTGATTAAGATCAAGGATAGCAATCTTCAGTATGGAATAGGACTCAATGTAAAGAAGACAACATTCCGCACAACTGGACCAATAGGTAGTAACATCCTGATAAATGAAGAAAAGGTTGAAGTTGTCAAGGAATTTTTTCTTACTTAAATCCACAATCAATGGTCATGGAAGCTACAGTCAAGAGATCAAAAGACAAGTTGTATTGGGTAAATCTTATGCACAAGGCCTCTTTCAAGTATTGAAAAGCAAGCATGTTACTTTGAGGACTAAGATGAACCTCACCTGAGCCATGGTGTTTTCAATTGCCTCATATGCATGTGAAAGTTGGACATTGAATAAGGAAGACCCCAGAAGCATTGATGCGTTTGAATTGTGGTGCTGGAGAAGAATACTGAACGTACCATGAACTGCAAGAAGGACAAACCGATCTGTCTTGGAAGGAGTAATGCCAGAGTGCCCCTTACAGGCAAGGACGACAAGACTTGCCCTACATACTTTGAACATATTGTAGGAGAGACAGTCCCTGGAGAAGGACACCATGTTCCGTACAGTAGCAGGGCAGAAAGAAGAGAAGGCCTTCAAGAAGATGGATTAGCACAGTGGCTGCAACAATAGACTCAATCACAAGACCAATTGTGAGGATGGTTGAGGATTGGACAGTGCTTCATTCTGTCGGGCATGGGGTGCTAGGCTCACAACTGAATGGAACCGGAAAACAACAAAGGCAACAACACCCTTAACCAGGAATGTGAACAATTTTGCCCTCAGGCCATTTTTGTTAGGTGCCAATCAGTCTGTTCTGACTCATAGCAACCCGATGTACTACACAGTGAAACATCGCCCAGTCCTGTGCCAACCTCACAGTGGTTCCCCTGACTGAGCCCATCATTGCGTCACTGTGTCAATCCATTTCATCCAAGGCCTTCCTCTTTGTCATGCCCTCTAGTTTACCACACGATGCTGTCTTCCAGCCACTAGTCTTTCCTAATAATACGTTCGCAGGACTAGAGTAAGTCTCCCCAGCTTTGCATCTGCGGAGCATTCTGGCTACTGTCATTCTTCCCAGACAGATTTGTTTGTTCTTAAAAAATCCATGGTGCTTTCAACATTTTCCACCAACACTATCATTCAAATGCATCAACATTTCTTTGGTCTTCCTTAGTCATTATCTAACTTTCCCATGAGGCAACTGAAAATACCTGTGGATTGTGTCAAGTGCACCTTAGCCCTCAAAGTACCTTCCTTGCTTTTCAACACTCGAAAGAGGTTTTGTGCATCAGATTTACACATTGCAATTTGTCTTTTGACCTCCTGACTACTGCTCTCATGAGCATTGATTACGAATCCAAGCAAGATGAAATCTTTGAAAGCTTCAGTCTTCTCTCTGCTCATCTTGATGTTACCTATTCGTCCCGTCGTGAGGATTTGGGTTTCCTTTACATTGAGTTGTAATTCGCACTGAAGGCTACAATCCTTGATCTTTGTTAATTCGTGCTTCAAGTTCTTCTCACTTTCAGCAAGCAAGGTTATGAAATTTGCAATTCACAAGTTCTTAATAAGACTTTCTCCAATCCTTCTACATATAATCCATTTCTCAGATTATTTGCTCAGCGTGTGGATTGAGTAAATACAACGAGAGCATACAACTCTGATTTACACATTTCTTTATTTTAAACCATGTAGTATTTATTCTTTGCTCTGTTCAACTGCCTCTTGATTCATGCATGGGTTCAGCATAATAACAATTAAAAGTTCTGAAACTCCCACCTTGTCCAGGCTATCCATAGTTTGTCATGATCCACATAGTCAAGTATCTTTTGTCAATAAAACACAAGTAAGCATCTTTCTGATATTCTCTCTTTTCAGCCATAATCCATCTGATATTAGCAGCAATATCCCTAGTTCCAGGTTCTCTTCTTCATCTGGCCTGAACATCTGGGAACTCCCTGTTTTTTACAAAGTAATTACCACCTTCTCTCTAACCACCCCAAGGAGGAGCGGTCTTCCTTAGGGGTGCATTGAAGATTTTCATACCAGTTGCATGCCCGTCATGTCCTGACTTCCTGGGTCAGAAGGCCCTGTACCAATCATGTAAACTCTTCTACCTAGCATAATATATATATGTCCAAGTCACAGTCCCATGATCATTTCTATAGTGCTGCCTCCAACTGTGATGTATTGATCTGCTGTCAATCAGTTTTCTGTGACAGTTTACTTTGTCCTGTCATGTAGGAAACAGAACCAGAGTGAGAATGTATGTGGACACACTCTCAACACTTATGTGTTAAGGAGTCTGGGAGGCCAGGGCTCCCATGGAGGGAACCTTCACAATCATGGGTTGGAGATGCATCCTACACACATGCTTCTAAGTAAACGTCATTCCCTTCAAAGTTCCCCCATAGTAATGCCAAATTTTAAGGTGCTATACAATGTAATTTCAAATAGACTATTCTTAAAACTGAATGATCAAATTTAGAAAATAATCTTTATATTTAATGGCAAGCTTTGGGAATTGTTTCTGGAAGATTCAGGAGGGATTTCTGAGCATTTAAAAACAGAGTTTCATAGGTATATTTTTAAATTAATTTAAAATTTTAAACATCTCTTCTTGCTAGAAGTAGATTACTAATGCTATTCAAATTAGACAAGTTACAAAGTGATTTCTATATGGCTCGATTTAGCCTAAGCCCTATTCTGAGTAGATTAGGAAAATTGGTGTATTTTATAAGTTTTCCTAAATTTGTACACCCAAGAACTTATAGGAATGATTTGATGCCACAAAACTCTGAAGGTGGCTGTGTCCCACAGGTCTTGGCACAGGATTTGCTGCTGGCCCGCGCCAGCGAGTGCAGACCGCTCGTCCAGGGGTCTTCCTCCCTCTGCATCCCGTTGTTCTCTCTCTCTGAGTACCCCCACGTATTTGACCAAATGCAAGGATGCATTAAGAGTAAAACAAAGGAACTAAGTAAAGTTGCTTTTGAGCCAATTCTGATTCAAGGAATTGTCATGGGTGTCCGTGTGGGACGGAGCTCTTCAGAAGTTTTCAGAAGTGGAATGCCAGGTCTTTCCTCCACGGTCCCTCTGGGAAGGGCTTTAACTTTTTGGCTAGCAGCCATGTGTCTTAACCATTCACACCATGCAAGGACTCCAAATGACAAGGAAAAGACATTACATATCAAATATCGTCTCCTCGGCAATCCACCAGGCGTGCCTGCCTGGGGATCCTGACTGAGTGGCACCCATTACCCGTCAGAATGGTGGTTATTCATGAGTCACGTGTGGACAACAGACATGACTGCTCACTATCTCCTCCCTCGATTCCCAGGGCAAATTTGAGCATTAGAAAATACAATTTTACAACTTCCAGGATCATTATTATTTTCAAAAATGTCCCCTCAATCCAAGATGATTATCAGTGTGACCTAGCATTTGTTGCAGGGGGGAAATCCCACCCCATCCTGAAGACAAGTGGTAAGGAATCATTGGAATGTATGAATTGCTCCTCTCACAGGTTTTATCTGTTACCGACTAGCAGATAGTAGGCACAGCACAAAACTACTCGACATTCCTAATTTGAGAAGAATTAAAATCGAATAGTTTAATGCCACAGTCATGCTAAGGAAGCATGTTTAATATAAATGATCCATTTTACTGGCTCAGCACTTATCTTAAAGCAATGGAGATTTATTTGTAGGGGTAAAGTGCTCCCTAGAATTACAATTCCCAGGATCTGGGTACGCCTGCCTTAAAGGCAAATTCCAGAATCCACCCTACAAGCAAACATTTCTTACAAGCTTCAACTTGGCAGTTTCCAAGTTTCAACAAAGTTAAGATTTAGACTTCCATCCAGAACAACAGGGATATTCTACTGGCCACTTTGAAACCGTGTTTTGAACCGTGTTTTGTACTTGCTGCTGAAAGACTAGTGAAACACATTATCCATGGTGGTGATTTGTCCTGATGCAGAAAGGAAGAGCATTTTCTTGAGGTGTCTTGGCTAGAGTTGAAGATAGAGGGAAGGATATTCGGGGGCCTCCAACAATGAGAGCTTATGTATTAAGGAGCAGCAGCAGCCCGCTGGCCGTCAGCTATGTGCAGGCATAAAGAGAAGAAGGGAGTGGGGGGAGCCAGTTTGCTGTCCGGTTGGCCCAGGAGAAGTGGGACTAGAGAGCAGCGTGAAAGTCTGTCTCTTTTCCTTTCCTTTTAGAGCTCAGCCAAGGGAGGATGTTCGCATTTGATACTTTGTAAAGCAAGATTTCATGCCATGCCCTTTGATTTTTTTCCCCCCTGCAATTTGAGGCTCCACCTTTCCCTTTATTAAAGCCCAGGAATCACTGATCTCCACTCTGAGATACAAATTCAGCATCATGAACGATCTCACGTTGCTTTAGAAAGTATATAATGACATTTACCATATATGTATATGGGGAAAACTTGCCTCCCAGTGGGGGTCCCTGCTGTGCTGCAATAAGGCGCCCGGGGAGCAATGCTGAGTCGAGTAAGTGTTGACCACGAACCTAAAAGTTGGTGGTTCAAACCACCAGCCTCTCTGTGGGAGAGTGTTTATACTTTCTAGTCTCATAAAAATTTACATCCATGAAAATCCTCAATAATGTCACTAGGAGTTGGAGTCAAAGCAATGGGTGGGATTTGGCTTGGTTTGGGTTGATCACCCTGTAAAAACTCTTGGTCAGGCGTGTTGTCTCTGAATCCATGAGGTGTATGAAAAAGCAGGAATACATTTATATTTATAGAAGTAAACGTTCCAAACCAGGTTTACTGGTGAGACAGACTGGTGCAACCCTTGAGTTCCCACTTCAGGTGTGAAAATGAACTCACCCTTAATTTGAAGGCTTAATTTGAAGTCAAACAATGGACAGGTCTAAAAAGGGCACCATCACTCTAGTGAAGTCCCCCACATCCATCAACCATTGGATAGAATGTACCCAAGACCCAAGTTCAGAAGGAGTAGGAAAGCAGGAAGAAGAAGGGTACAGTAGAAACAGAAGGAACGGGGAGGAAGTGGGAGAAGTGATGTTACATTGTGGTTTTGGCAATCAATAAGATGAAACAAAAGGGTGTGTATAAATTGTTGAAGGGAAAACGGATCTACTCTGTAAACATTCATTCAACTCATAATAACATGTTCCTTTAAAAGAAGTAGCCTATCTAGTCACATCTATAAATTGCTTCAAGATGATGTCCGTATCTAAGTTTATTAAAGACAAGACTCAGGGGGAGGAGAGGCTGGCTGTTCTAAGAGACTATTATCTGCAAATAGTCTGCATCAGTAAGTATCAACTGTCAAGGCAGCAAGAGCAAAATGTAGGTACAGTGGACTGGGCACATGACAGAGACCTCTTCTCTGCAGGAAGGAAACTACAGCTAGAGGTGAAGTGTCTGGCTACCACTGCTCATATCTCAATTGGCACAGGGCTTCTCACCTCGAGATCAGCAGTTTGAACCCACCAGCTGTTCTGTGGGAGAAATACAAGGTTCTCTACTCCTGCAAATAATTCTTAATAAAATCACATTGGGTGTATTACTAGAGGTAATAATTTCCCTTAAAGGAATTTAATATAAGGATGGGATGTAAACACATTTTCTAATTGTATAGTGTGATCTATTTACCAATCACTTTAGGGCAGTGGTTCTCAACCTGTGGGTCGTGACCCCTTGAGGGGTCAAACGACCCTTTCACATCAGTCACCCAATTCATAACAGTAGCAAAATTATAGTTATGAAGTAGCAACAAAAATAATTTTGTGGTTGGGGGGGAGGTCACCACAACATGAGGAGATTGTATTAAAGGGTTCCAGCATTAGGAAGGTTGAGAACCATTGTTGGAAGGAATAGATCAGTCAGTTTGCCTCTGATTTGCTGCCTTAGGAACTCTTCAGGCGGCAGTTCTGCTCAGGCCTAGGATTGCTGAGTGTCAGAATCAGTTTGACAGAGTGGGTTAATTTTTATTTCACTACTGAGATTTTAATTAACTACTGGAAATCCTTTACAAACTATAATAGTTTGTAGGGAAAAATCATGCTAAGAAAACACCATTTTTTTTCTTCCCTTTATTTCCAGAATGATTCAGTTGCTTAGAATCAACCATTCTTTACCGGTTGCTTTTGTACCCATAGCTCATCTTCATAGATTTTTCTTAAGTGTATCAAGTTTTTATCTTAAGATAGCATCCCATTTTTTATGAATTTAATGAAATAGTAAAACCACTAGTTTTACTTTTCTTTCATTCCTTTTAGGAAATAGTTATTGCCAACGTGAAAAGGTAGATAATATTTCATCTTGTTATGTAAGGGGGGCATGATTTTCAGAATTATTCTCTTAATAAAGTTGAGAGTTTAACGCATCAGTGTTCATCTATGACAATTGTCCATTCAAAATGGTTTGATTCCATTCTAGAAATTTGAAATACAACGTGATTACAAACACTTAATAAAACTTGGATTTTATTTTATTTTTTAAATCATTCCAGTCTTGAAAACCCACAGGGTCAGATCTACCCAGTTTTATAGGGTCTGTCAGAGTGGAATCAACTCAATGGCAGTGAACTGCTTCAGTGAGCAGTTCAAAGCTTGGAGCAACCAATCCCATTTTGAGGCAACTTTAGCCCTGAACTTCAGGAAGAAAGGGTAACTACACAAACACCACAAAATCCTCAAAAATACTGCTAAACACATTGCCTTCAAGTTGACTCTGATTCCTAGTGACCCCATAGGACAGAGTAGAAATGCCTCTGTGGGTTTCTTCAACGATCACTCCTTACACTAATAGAAAGTCTATCTTTCTTCCACAACTGGTTTTGAACTACTGACCTTGCAGTAAGCAGCCCAACATATATCCAGCATGACACTAGAGATCCTTGGTTGGCACACTGAACTCTCACTTCAAGACTGACTCATGGAGACCCCTTGTGGGTTTCTGAGACTATAACTATTCACGAGAATAGACAGCCCAGCTTTCCACAAAGCTGCTGCTGTTGGTTTCGAACTGCCAACCATGTGAATCACAGCCCAATGCATAACTACTACAACACCAGGGCTCCACTGGGTGACAATTGTTGTTTGTAATTGACTGCTAGGTTGGAAGTTCACACTCACCTATTCCACAGAAAGAAGGCATAAAGATTTGTCTTTATAAAAATCACAGCCAAGAAAACCCTGTAGAATGGTTTAACATGGCAACAAATCGGGCCATCTTGCATTAGAATAACGGTGGCAGCTGAGATCAACAACAACATAGTAAAAGCAATGAAAGAAGCCAATATGCCTAAAAGGCAAAGCGTGTTCATGGTATACTTTGTCCGACAGAAACTAGCCAGTGAGCTAGTCAAAGTGATCAGAAATGACCCTCCATGGGACAAAACTGTCCATTATGGAGAAAAACTAGGGACTATTGTGATTCAAACAATTGATAAAAGGAAACAGATGCAAAAACACAGAACTTCTCTTCCCCTACAAATGCAGATACACGCACCCTTGTGATTGCTATTGATGAGGGCAGCAAGCATAGATATTAACTACAAAGTTAAAGGGAAAAAATTAAATGAAAAGGAGAAGAAAGCAACATACATACCACAATCCCAGGAAAACAATATCTAAAATGTATAAAGAAAGACAATGTTCCTTCGTGGTTTTGTTTTGGCAGTACTTACATCATGCACCATCACCACAAAGACTGGCTTAGTGGATATTGATGGCGCTCTAGGACAAACAGTATTCAGTTACCGTGAGCCTCTCATCACAATGTTTTTATGAATGGTCCCTGTGATGCGCGATTCATAGCTGTGTTACATGTCTCTTTCTGTTTAAAAATCTACTCTGATTTGCTGATTTATTAATAGTAGACTTCTGATGAATAGCATCATGATTTATGCCTGAATGAAGTTTATCTAATCATGTTGAATCATGCCCAGATAAAGTTGATCTAGAACATGTGTTTTCTCTTAAAAAATAAAACACCACATTCCTGTGCTTAGGAATATATTACAGCACTACAGTTGGTGTCCACACCAAGTACTTCAGCACGACTCTTGGTGGCCACACACCAAAATGTGGAAAAGGTGGCCCTGGAGAGACTACGAAACGGGCACTCTGGTAAGAGTTGGGAGTAGGGGAGCGGAAACAAGAGGGCTGAATGTCTGGCACCCTCTTCTACTGCCAGTGGAATGTACTGTGCTGTGCTGCGTCCACTGGCAAACAACTGCTAGAGAACAGAGGCCTAGGTGGGTAGGTCAGTTTCCAAACACGAATTCTGTGAATAACGACATCCATTTGTATTATTTGTCTGTGGATTTTAAACTACCGTGCTCTATATTGTAATGTCTCCACAATAAGATACCATATATAATCGTGTATAAGCCGAGTTTTTCAGCACATTTTTATGCAGTTTTTGTGGTAAAATTAGATGCCTCGGCTGATCTTCAAGTCAGCTTATACTCAAGTATATATAGTAGCCCTTTTATTCTGGAAAATATGAATAATGCAATACTAAATAAATATTTGTTACAATTAGTTTTCTAATATTTTAAACACTCCAAATGCCAAATAAATTGCTAGCAGGAAATCATCTCTTTGAAAATAGTTTTATGTGAATAGGTTATTCCTATAAAGATAGCTTTTAATGATTAGAATCCAAATGATAAAACAGTTATCCCAAATAGTTCTCCCTATATTTTGCCACTGCATCTAATGTTCAACAATACACATGTCCTTTGAAAGTTACTTAATATTGATGCTTTTCCATTGAAAATACACGAAAATCCAAGCAACTTAGAAAAGGTGATAGTGGGGGTGTATTCCCCATCTTATATCATTGCATTTTTTCACTTTAAAGCTATGTAATCCTTTTCTGTTTCTGCCCCAACATTTCATAATTATGTCATTTTACAAGAATTGTGTAATTTACATAACCACCTAAATTGTCATAATTGCTAGAAAGTGCTGAAGAAGCAGACGTTAGGCATTTCAGATTCATTTCTGCTCTCTGTTTTAAATTCATTTGAAATGCCTTTTGCATAAAAATGTTTTTGGTCAACAAAAAAGTAACTTGAGCTTGATTTTGCAGAAGTACTCTCTTCTCCCCTGGTGCTGAATTCCAGGAAGCCTGTCTCAGGCACAGGTTGAGTTTTAAGTGCTCACAGGGCCACCAGGGTAAACAAGCACCTCCTTTGGATTTTCCAGAAGAGAACAAAGAGACTAAGCTGATCTCACTCACACAAGTCTTCACAAAACCAAAGCCAGAAATCACTTTTAAAAAAAACAAAACAAAAAACTTGCCTGGCTTTACCCTCATTGCCCCCTTGTTATCCACTGGGTTCAGAAAGAGTAAGAAGGAAAGGCACAATGGTCTCTCAACAGCTTTCTCAGTGCGCCATTTCCATCATAATTATCTTAACCATCTGTTTTGCTTGGAACAATCAAAACATTTTGATATTAACAAATCAAACTGTCATTCTGTAAAACAGAGAATGATTTCAAAAATGGGACCTTATTTCAGGATACAAGAGTGAAAATCAATTTTATCAAAGGTTTCGTCAGTGAAATAGAGTGCTAATATTTGGTATTTGAAAATTAGTGCCCTATGTAATTTTATGTACACAATTTTATTTTAAAAGTTGAAAAGAGTAAAAGCAATTCCATGAGAGCCATAATACAACCCGGGTATATCCCGCCTGGCTTTCAAGATCCTCTCAAGAACATACTGGATACATGGGACACTAAGGACAAAAGTCCTGAGAGCTGTGAGAGGACATCAAGGACATCACTCAGGAAGAAAGCGAAAGGTCATTCAAAAGACAGACAAGAAGGAAAAGATCAGAACAGATGTCAGAAGAGATTCAGAAACCTACTCTTAACCATGGAGTAGCTAAGGCAAAGGAAGAAACATGAAGTCAAAGTGGTAAACAGAAAATTCCAAAGGGGGTCTTGAGAAGACAAAGTAGAATATTAGAATGAAAGATTCAATGACTGAGAGAGAAAAACAAAAAAGGAAGAACATGCTCAATGTATCTGAAACCGAAAGAACTAAAAGCAGAAACAAAACCCAATCTAGCCTCGAATTGCAATATTTAAAGATCCTATAAGCAAACTATTGAATGATGTGGGGAGAAGCAATGGAGAAAAGGTTGAAGTTGTCAAGGATTTCATCTTGCTTGGATCCACACTCAATGCTCATAGAAGCAACAGTCAAGAGATCAAATGATGCATGTATTGGGTAAATCTGCTGCACCAGACTTTAGAGTGCTGAAAATAAAGGATGTTACTTTCAGGGCTAATTGTGCCCGAATCAAGCCATGCTATGCTCAATCACCTCCTAAGCATGAGCAAGCCAGACACTGAATAAGGAAGATTGACAAATAATCGATGCATGTGAATTATAGTGCTGGTGAGGAATATTGAAAGTACCATGAGCTGCCAAAAACAAACAAACAAACAAATACAATCAGAATGCTTCTTAGAAGCAAGGATGGTAAGACTGTCTGTCTCAAGTACTTCAGATATGTTGTCTGTCTGGAAAGGCCAGACCTGGGAGCAGGACGTAATGCTTGGTAAAGTTGAGGGCCAGCAAAAAAGAGGAAGCCCTTAGGTTGTGCTTACAAAGTGGCTGCATCGATGGTTCAAGCACAACCACAATTGTGAGGATGGCACAGGACTGGACAGTGTTTGTTTTGGAAACAGCTCAAGGGCCTAATACCTGATCCCTTTGACACCTTGTGGTCACACAGGCTGGTGTGCTTCTTCCATGTGGGCTTTGTTGCTTCTGAGCTAGATGGCCACTTGTTTACCTTTAAGTCTGAGAGGAAGGGGAAAAATGAGGAGCTGATACCAAGGGCTCAAGTAGAAAGCAAATGTTTTGAGAATGATGAGGTCAACAAATGTACAAATGTGCTTGACACAATGGATGTATGTATGGATTGTGATAAGAGTTGTATGAGCACTCAATAAAATGAGTTAAATAAAAAACAAAAAGTATAGCCAGACTTCTCCTGAGAAGCAAAGATGTAGAGACTGTCTCAACTACTTTGGACTTGTTATCAGGAGAGCCCATTCTCTGGAAAAGGATATCAGGTTTGGTCAAGCAGAGAGCCAAGGACAAGGAGGAAGACGCTGCATAAGATTTGCTGACAACAGCGGTTGCGACATTACAACACTTGAGAAGATGGCGCAGGACAGAGCGGTGTTTCGTTCCGCGGTTGACAGGGTTGTCGTGAGTCTGAACTGACTCCAGGGGACCGAACAACAAAGTGCCCGTTTACCAATGAAATAACCATTAATATGAGAAAAGATTATTTTGCACATATGAAAATTATGCACATTTTCTTTTCCTATATTTTAGAACTTTTCTAGATAATTTTAAAAATGCTATTTAAATTTTAGTTAATGTTAGGTCCACGTAAAGGACCTTATCTATGTGTGGTGAAAATTGAAGGCGTTCAGTAATAAATGACCATTACAATGATTACTATGCTGCATAAAGTCAGAATTATACAGATTCAGTCACAGAAAAATAATAGAATCGGTGATGTCCTTTCTAGAAAGAACACACATCAAAGTTTTAACTGCATGCAGTTTGAATAAAACATGGTTGATATCTCCCCCTTTCAAGTCTCTTCTGGTTCACAGAGATATTCCAGTCCGGCACAGAACTGCTCCATAGACCTCCCAAGGCAGTGAGCTTTGATGGAAACAGGCTGCCAAATCTTTCTCCCTTTAAGTGACTGGTTGGTTTGAACTATGGACTTTTTAGTGAACAGCCCAGGACTTACCCACCGGATCACCAGGTCTTTGTAGTTGAGAGACTACAGCTTAATCGACATGCCAAATCAGAATTGGGGAATTCATTTTCAAATGTTTTTCTTTGAAAGATTGTAGAACACAGCCTAAGAAAATAAGCTTGCTATGGTTTAAGACTTTAATTTTTTTCCTTGTCAAAGGATATAGTCTTCTTAAGCAACGATGATTTTACAGTGAAGAGGGATTTTGTTTTGTCAGCAACTGTGCACCTTCCCAAGGAGGCAGATGAATGCCCACTCCCGAGGCCTAACTTTGCAACTGCTTGTGCTGCTTGCTTCCGCTCAATCATTTTGCCTCCGCGTTAGGCTTGCATCTGTTTATGTACTTGTCTATTATTCATCTACAGGATAACTGCTCCACAGTCGTTACTTCCTTTCACATCTTTTCTGCATCTTTTGTTTCCATGGGTTGTTTTGGCAATAAAACCAAGAAAAGGGTACAAAGCTTGTAAAAAAGTGCAGTTGGAACATCACGTTTTTACAGCTCTAGGAACGTTACTGCAGATTTCTAAGGGTTCTTTTTATGTTAAAATGTAACCATCAAAGTTTAAAGCTCATAGGTACGATATATTTGAAATTTTTAGAGAATGGAATTTTAAAATATTTTTAAAAAAACAGCTCATTACTGTTTGATCTTTATATTCCTTCTGTGTTTTCGGTAGACTGTATATTTTAACATAAAAAGAATTAAGCATCACAGTCACAGGAATTTATATATTTATAAAATATCACAACTTCATTATATATTTATACTTTTATTATGTCCTCTGATCTTCCTAGGTAGATAATTACCAATTTCATTTTATGGATTCTCATTTGAGATTCTCTATGCTAAATGATAAGCTTGGGTTCAAAGGTCGAAACATTTCTAAGCCTTGATTAGAGGAATCATAATGTTGATTTGCTCTAATATCTTTGGGGTCTAAAACAGAATTTGGGAATGTTAGACTATGTAAGCACAGGTTTGTGTGTGACTTTAAACAATATTTGTGTGTCCAATGAAATGACAGATTATTGCATACATGCTGTCGAGTGCTTCCAATGCGAAACACCTTCACGCACAACACAGTGAAGTGCTGCCACCCTGCCTCTTCCTCATAAGTATGGCTCGTGGCAGCCACAGGGTCAATCCCACTCCTCCGAGGTCTTCCACCTCTTCACGGACTCCCGGCTTTGTCAAGCGTGACGCCTTTTCCAGGAACGGTTCCCTTTTGACAGCATGTCAAAGGTATGTGAAGCAATGTCTCCCCATCCTTGAATATTAGTAGCACCATGACCATACGCTCCAAGGCAGATTTATCCGTGTTTTGACAATCCAGGGTATATTTTTTGACAAAAGCCTTTGACTTTAGGATCTTCATGTCCACTCTGAATACCTTCCTGGAGTCCCAGATTAACAACTTCAACTTTGACATACACAAAAGAAAACTTTAAAACAGTGGCATTGAGTTGATCTGATTGATGGCAACCCATGCTGCTGTTCCTGCCTACTCACCTCTAGTTCAGCTCAGCTACCAACGGTTTGATTGGTACTTTGACTCTTAACCCTTTGCGTGGGCCAGGGAACTCATATCTTCACAAGCTAGAATGTTTCTCAAGTAATTGGTTTAGCATGCTAACTTGAACTTATGTTACTAAAAGCAAAATGTCTGTAAGTACATATCTCTGCTATCTAGTCTTGGTTGTCTAATCTGTTATGACATAACTATTAGGAGTGGAGGGCTCTAAAAAACAGAACTTCATTTTATTACAGTTTAGGAGCCTTTCGATCTGAATTCAGATCAGGCACATCTGCCACACCATGTCCCCAGTGCTGTCCCCCTCAGCACTAGGTGTCAGTGAGGGGCACGCCGTCCTGCCTCATGATGGGGCCAGCCCTGTGATTCCTTCCGTGTCTTGGCTTCTCTGAGCTGGAATACTGTCACTAGGGCTTGGTGGGCTGGGGTCTCTTCTACTCTCTCCTCCCCTCTTCATTTGTTTCTGTTCAGACGCACCCCACTTCCTTAGCTGCCCTCAAGAGATGTGCCTGATCTGACCCCACCTCACTGGGGTGAGTACTAAGGGTGTACAGCGGAGCAGCAAGGGGAACAAAACAACAAAGTGCCTAAGGAACACCAAAGGTGGACTTGGGGGTCAGGGCATGGCACCCCAGCAGACGCGACTGGAAAATACTCATGAAGGTCAACGGACAGATCTGGAATCACTTGAGGGCTTTTTAGTTTTTGCTATTGGTTTTTCTTTCTTTTTTTGTTTTGTTGTATTAGCTATTGTTGATTTATTTTTTGTCTTTGTTATTTTTTTGCTCTGCTTTGTTTTTGTGCGTATTATTGTCGATGCATGTCTATCTGGACAAGATAGGTGGGATTAACAATCCAGACGAGAGAACAATGGGACGGACAGTTCTCGGGGGACACTGGAGAGGGAAAGATGGAGGGAAATGAGGGGGATGCCAACAAACCCAGGGATAAGGAAAGAATACGTGATCTCAAATTGACGGCGAGGAGGCCATAGAATGTTTGGTAGGGGGTGCATGGGGCTCAATCAAGGGCAATGTAGCCAAGAGGAATTGCCAAAACCCGAATGAAGACTGAACATGATAATGGGTCAGGAGGAAAGTAAAATGACATAGAGGAAAGAACTGGGAGGCATAGGACTGTTATAGGGGTCTAAATATAGGCATGTTTATATGTATATGTGTAAATGCATTCATATACAATGACAGGGGAATAGAGCTATGTACATATATTTATAAAGTATTACAGTAGCAGATGGACATTGGACCTCCACTCAAGTACTCCCTCAATGCAAGAACAATTTATTCTACTAACACAGCACTCTGTGATGTTCATTCGCTGAAGACAAATGGGTGCATAAGCAAATAGTGCCCAGCTATCAAAAGATACAGCGCCTGGGTTCTTAAAGGCTTGAAGATAAACAAACGGCCATCTAGCTGAGAAGCAACAAAGCAACATGAATGAAGCACACCAGCCTGTGTGATCATGAGGTGTTGATGGGATCAGGCATCAGGCATCAGAGACTCAAAACAAACCAAACCAAAAGCATATCAGTGGGAATAAGGGGAAGGCAGAGTGGAGACCCAAAGCTCACCAGTAGTCAATTGGACACCCCCTGTCAGAAGGGCCACAAGGAAGAGACGGGCCAGTGAGGGTGCAGTATAGCACAGAGGAAATACACAACCTTCCTCTAGTTATTTAATGCTCCTTGCCCCCCACCCCCACTACCATCACCCCAATTCTATCTTACCAATCTGACTAGACCAGAACATGTATACGGGTACAGATAAGAGCTAGAAACACAGGAAATGCAGAACAGATAAACCCCTCAGGGCAATAAGCGGGGCAGTGATACTAGGAGGGAAAGGGGGGGCAATTAAGGGGGAACTGATCACAATGATCGACTTATGGCCCTCCATCCAGGGGGATGAACAGCAGAAAAGTGGGTGAAATGAGACAGCAGTCGGTGTAAAACATAAAAGAAAGAATAATTTTTACATTATCAAGGGGCCATGGGGTGGGGGGAGGGGAGGAAGAGGGGGAAATGAGGAGCTGATGCCAGGGGCTCAAGTAGAAAGAAAATGTTTTGAAAAAGATGATGACAGCATATGCAAAGATGTGTTTGACACAATGGATATGTGTATGGATTGTGAGATATGTGTATGGAGCTGTAAGAGCCCCCAATAAAATAAAATAATTAAAAAAAAATCTGAATTCAGTCCGCCAAGTCTAGAAGAAAACTATCTGTTGGTCCTGGGGGGTGGTCTCATGTTCTTTCAGCCTCTGCTTCTTCATATGCTTATTTGAAGATTTCTGTACTCAGATTTTATATATGTGTTTCTATATATGTACTCAGAACTTATTTATATATAATATGTAGTAAATCTATATATACTAATAACTTTTATGTATGCGTTTCTTTATGAAAGCTTTGTATATGCTCATGAAATGATATGTAAACTATCAAGGAAAACTAATTTTCCTTATTCAGACATTATTAATTTGTTGAATAAGACTATTAAAAAATATAGTTTCTTCACATCCAAGGATTTTTAGTACAAAAAAAAAAGTGAAATTCTTTACATTTTGATATGGGCAGTAATACAATAAAAATCATGAGAGTGTCCTGTGGAGTACTGAGGTATGGTTGAGCTAAAAATGTTTAAAATGGCATTGGTCTTGCCTAAGGTAACTGTTCCTCTCTGAAATATGGCAGTCTGCTCCTGTGACAATTTACAGCCTTGGAAAGCCTAGTAGCAGTCCTACTTGGTGCAACACTGTCACTATGAGTCTGAATCAACTCAAAGGCAGTGGGCATGGTCTGCTGCAAAATAGCCCATAATTTGAAAACTTAAAGAAGCTCTTATAATAATGATAATTATTTCAATAAATATAAAAAACCTCCACTGGACCATATAAAAAGGTACTATGATTTCCGATATAATGCTGAATTGAGGTCAATGATGAAGTGACCATCCATCCAGTTAGAGTTTGGCTAGCTTAGTTAGCTGTTGGCCACAGTTTGTAATCACCCTGGGACAACGATGAAGCTTTCTACTCCCATAAAGGCTGAAAGTCTAGCAAACTCACAGGGGCAGTTCCACTCAGTCCTACAAGGTTATTAAGAGTCAGAACTGAGTTCATGGTAGTGAGTATTTTTCTTTTGTTTGGAATATAAAGGAAATTAATGTTGTTGTCCTCGTCAATGTTAGGTGCCTCAAAACCAGTTCCAACTCATCGTGATCCTACGTACAACAGAAAGCAACTCCATGCAGTCCTGTGCCATCGCACAGTTGTTTGTGTGCCGGAGCTTATTTTGGCAGTCACTGTGTCCACGCATTTTGCCTAGGGGCTTCCACTTTTTCACCGTCCCTCCACTTTCCCAAGCACGATGTTCTTTTCCAGGAACTGCTCTCTCCTGACAAACAATGTAAGATGAAGCTTTGCCATCCTTGCCTCTAAGGAGCATGCCGGCCTTACTTCTTCCAAGACAGATCTGTTTGTTCTTTAGCAAGCCATGGTACTTTCAACATTCTTCCTCAACACTGTAGAGCAAATGCATTTATTTTTCTTCAGTTTTCCTTATTGAATGCCCCACTTCCACATGCATATGAGGCCATTGAAAATACAATGACTTAGTCCTCAGAGTAAAATCCTTGCTTTCTAACACTTT
>NW_022103920.1:71065575-71067841 GCF_000313985.2 Echinops telfairi
CCTTTCTTGATTTGAAACCATTGGTATTCCATCGTTCTCTTTGAACAACTACCTCTTGATCCATGTGCAGGGTCTACGTGAACACAATGAAGTTTTCTGACATTCCTATTCTTCTTAAAACCATCCATAGTGTGTGATGATATACACAGTCAACTGTCTGCATTGCCAGTGAAATACAAGCAAACATTTGTGTTAGGCCTGGTTGACTCTGGAACAAATCCAGGGACACTCATACATAAGAGAGAGCATTATATCAAAGAGCAATTGTATATTGAGAAAACACCTCAGCCCAGTCCAGATCAAGTCCATAAGCCCAAGATATTAGTCCCTGAGTTCAAACCTAGTGTATAATTCCTTCTTCAGACTCACACAGGACAGGCAATGATGCAAAATGCAGCAAGATCACAAGCCAGTGGGTGCAAATTCTGGAGGATCCACTGGCAGTGTAAGCATTTCCAGCACCCACGCTGGTCCTCACATGGTTTCTCCAGCTCTTTGAGTATTGCTCCTCAACAGGAAGGTGAAGCAGAGAGAGGGGCTCTTCTTAGGTATCAGCAAGTCTCCCCATGGCTTGTCAAAAGGAAGAGGAAGGCAGAGAGAGAGGGGAAATTCCCAGAATCCTCAAGAAAAGGCTATGCCCACAAGAAAGCATCATCAGGCTGTGACCTGATTGACAGGCTTCCACCCTTTCACTCTTAAGATACTCATGTTAAATATATATATATCCTCAAGTTGACACAAGATTATATAACCACCACACTTATTTCTGGTATTTTTTTACTTTTAGCCTGATCCATCTGTGGTTATTGATAACATTCTTTATCCCATGTCTTCTTCTGAGTCAACTTTGAACTTCTGGTAACTCCCTGTAATGTACTGCTGAAACCATTGTCAGATGAGCTCCACCAAAATTTTACTTGCATAATATCAAGATATTGCTCTATATTTTGCCCTTTGTGTTGGGTCACATTATTTTTGAATGGGTCCAATATGAATCTCTTTAATTAGTTGGTCAAGTAGCTGTCTTCCAAATTGCCTGGCATAAATGAGTGAGTGATTCCAGTCTTTATCAGCTTGTTGAAACATTTCAATGGATATTCCACCAATTCCTGAAGGCTTAGTTTTAACAATGCTTTAAATGCACCCTGGACTTCTTTCTTGAATACCATTGTTTTTTGCTCATGTACTACCTTTTGAAATGGTTGAATGTTGACCAGTTATTTTAGACTCAATGACTGTGTATTCTTTCCATTTCTTTTGATGCATCCTATATCATTCATATGTTGCCTATAGAATCTTTCAATATTGCAACTTGAGGCTTGAATTCTTCTTTAGTTTATTCAGTATCAGATATGCTGTGCATGTTACTCTTTTTGGTTTTCTAACTCCGGGTCTTTGCACATTTCATTGTAATATTTCACTTTGTCTTCTTGAGCTGCCCTTTGGAAATTTCTATTTAGCTCTTTGACTTAATAATTTCTTCCATGTGCCTTCGTCACTGTACAATTAAGAACAAGTTTCAAAGTCTTTTCTGACATCCACTTTGATGTTTTCTTTCTTTCCTTTATGTTAGTCCGGGTTGACTAGAGAAACAAATCCAGAGACGCTCATAGGTGTAAGATAGAACTTTATATCAAAGAGCAATTGTATATTAAGAAAATATCCCAACCCAGTCCAGATCAAGTCCATAAAGTCCTATATTAGCCCCTATGTCAGATACCAATCTATAAATTCCTCCTCAGACTCATGTAACATATGCTATGACGCCAAATGCAGGAAGATCACAGGCCAGTGGGTGGAAAGTCTTGTAAATCCAGTGGTAATGGAAGAATCTCAGCGCTGGCATGGGTTTCTATGTGGTTCCTCCACCTCTGAGGTAGTTTATTGTGTCAACCTGGCCGATAAACACATGTGTAATTAATTGAAGGGCAGAGGGATAATTGGCTTGGTGAGCCTCGCCTTTCTAGTTCTTGGGTCTCTTGCTTTGTGATGATCGGACCAGGGTGCAGCTGCTTTAGCCAGTTTCCTGCTTCAGCTTGCAAAGCTCACTTCCTGCAAGACTTCCCCAAGGAGAAGTCGCATGGACCTATCCCGATGCAGCCCTGGGTGCTGGAGCACCCTTCTGGAGACCCCTGCCAGGGCTGAGATGCTTACACATTCGTTCACTGATTCGGCTTTCCTCCTGCAGTTGGCATCATTGTGTGTGTTTTGTGAGATGGAGGAGGACTTTGTGGATTGGTGTCGGACATACGGGTTAATGGGTTAA
>NW_022103920.1:71068505-71082663 GCF_000313985.2 Echinops telfairi
TTTCTGTACTGCCCTCTAACGTCAACTCAGTGCTCTGAGGAGACAATCCTAAGCTTTGATGTGAAGAATCTTAATTCCAGTTGGAACTTTGGGAAGTCTGCATCCATAAGCAAAGTCAAATCATGACAAACTGTCCATAAAGTGAGCAGAAATATGCACTAATTCACGGGCTCAAAAATCTTCTCTTCATCTGTTCGGGTTCTGGTCAACTCAATGTGAGCTGCCTCACATAGCCTCACCAAGGCGCCCATTGGCTGCCTTGCCTTTAGACCATTGGCCACATCAAAAACTCTCAACAACCCTAGACTCCTTGTGCTAGGTCATGAACTTCAGACTAGTCAACCAGCTCTCGTCTTCTCCTCTAGTCCCTGTGAACCAGGTCCATGGGTGTCAGTGGCCAGACTCAGCTCATCTCTTTATTGCTGCATTTCTCTCACTTCCACTTAACAAGGGGATGCAGGTGGCTGCCTAGCAACCATTTCAGCCTGTCCACAAGTTCCCTTTAATATTCAGTCCTAGGCAAGAGAGTTTCTTCATGTTTCCAGATTTTTCCTAAAACAGTAAAAAAAAAAAATCCTTATTTTGTTTATTTTACTCTTTAGCTATTCTATTGACACAAAATCTGGCCTTAGGCTTCTGACTGAATCAAGGCAGACCCAGGCTTTCTGTCAACCATTTTGACCTTCTGTCAGCCATTTTCACTAAAAACATGGTCTCTGTGAAATTCAAGGGGAGACTTCTACCCCTGAGCTCAAAATATACATTAACAACCTTCATTTTTGTCATTTCAAACAGGAATAACCAAGACAACAACCAAAGAAAATGATGAAGACATAACTTCCTACTTATCATTCCAGAAAACAACCCGGTAAACTGCCTGGGCATATCTGACCTCCAGCTAGCCAAAGAAGAAACATTACCAGGGGTCAAACAAGCATCCACTCTCCATCTTCATGGTTTGTTTCTCTAGTACCCCACTCTCAAGGTACCATAATGTGTGATTCTGGGTTGACTAGAGAACCAAATCCCGAGACATATATGTGTGCAGGAGAGAATTTTATATCAAAGAGTGATTGTACATTAAGGAAACATCCCAACCCAGTCCAGATCAAGCCCAAAAGAACAATATTAGCCCATATGTCCTACACCAATCTATACATTCCTCTTCAGACTCACACAACATGTGCAATGACACCGAATGCAGGAAAATCACAGGGCAATGGGAGGAAAGTCTTCTGGATGCAGTGGCGGTGTAACCTTCTCAACGCTGGCAGGGGTCTCCACATGGCTCCTCCAGCTCCAGGGTTCTAGCGTAGCTCCATGTGTCTTGTCAGCAGGAAGATGAAGCTCCTAGTCTGTGTGTATCTGGCCTCAAGTGAGCTATTTATCTCCGTGACACTTACAAATGAGATCATCAAACTGAGACCTGATTAATCTCACATGTTCTTCTTGGCCAGGTTGGCACAATAAACCTACCTATCACATATGAACACTGATTATGAACACAGGTAAAATGAAATACTTTACAACTTCAATTTTTTCTTCATCTATCAAGATATTACTGATTCATTTGTGAATATTTTTTATGTTGATGTAAACTCTGTAATCTTTATCAGTAACTGCTTCAAGCTACCTTGGCTTTCAGCTAGCAAAGTTGTTTCATCGGCACATCACAGCTTGTTAATTCATCTACTCTCTATCTTGATGCTGCATTCCTCATATAATCCAGCTTCTTGGATTCTTTTCTCAGAATACAGATGGAATGTCTATTGTAAAAAGATACATGACATGCACGTTTCCTGTTTGCAAAGCATGCAGTATTTATTTTAATTTGGCAACCTCTTGGTCTATGTACCAATTTTGTATAGGCACAATGAAATGTTCTGGAATTCCTATTTTGTAATGTTATTAATAATTTGTTCTGATACACACAATTGAATATGTTTGCATAGTTGATGAAACACAGGTAATCATCATTCTGGTGTTCTCTGCATTCATTCAAGATCCATTTGGTGGCAGTACTGGCACACTTCACTCCATGGCCTCTTCTGGATCTGGCTGGAATAGGTGGCAGCTCCCTGTGGATCTATTGCTGCAACAAGTTTTTTAATTATCTTTAGCAAACCTTAACTTGTATGTGATATTAATTCATTGTTTCATAATTTCATCATTCAGTTGGACCATTTTTGGGATGGCCACTAATATATGTTTCCCATTCACTTGGCTAGGTAGCTGTGTTCTAATTTACCAGTACATTTATGTTTGTTAAAGCATTTCAATTGCTATTTCATCAATTCCTGGAGCCCTGTTTTTGACCAGTCCCTTTAGTGCAGGTTGGATTTCATGTTTTCTTTGTCATACGCTACATCCTGAAACGGTTAAACATTTACCAATTATGTTTGGTGCAATGAATTTGTGTATTCTTTCCATCTTCTTTTAATCTTCCTGTATCAATCAGTATCTTGCCCATATAATACTTCAATATTACAATTGAAAGTGATTTTTTTTCCAGCTTGAGAAATGCTGAATTCTTTCAGCTTGAAAAATGCTGGAAATCATTTGGTTTCCTAACTCTCTGTTTTTGTAAAATTCATTTCAATATTTTATGTTGTCTTCCTGAGTAGGCCCTTTCGATATTCTGATTAGATTTTATATTTTATGACTCTTTCCTTTTGTTTAAGCTATTTTATGCTCTAGAGCAAGTTTTTGAATCTCTTATGACATCTGTTTCATGTCTTCATATTTTTATTTACTTTTAATTTGTTTTATTTTAATTTTATTTATTTTAATAAATCATTTTATTGGGGGCTCTTGCAGATCTTATAACAATCCATGCATCAATTATATCAAGCACATTTGTACATTTCCAAAACATTTCTTGTTTCTTGAATTCGTGATGATCTTTTGGTTTCTTCATGTATGATGATTTTGATATCATCTCACCACTTGTTTGATTCCAGTCATTAGAGTTGACTGTGTTAAATCTATCCTTGAGATGATCTCTAAATGCAGATGAAATATATGCAAGGTCATATTTTGTCTCTCCTAGATTTGTTTAATTTTCTTAAACTTCAACTCAATCTTGCACATGAGCAATGGATGTTTTACTCCACGGTCAGTTTTCAGCCTGTTCTGACTGATGATATTGTGCTTCTCCATCATCTTGGCACTGGTATATGGAATTTGATTCCCATTGCCACCCAATGGGATCCACATTTATAGGAGTTATCGATGTCACTGAAAAAGGTATTGGCAATGACTAGGTATGGATTTTGCGTGGGCTCTCCAGCACGGTTTCTATGGAAAGAGTATGCCTTCCGACTGCTGATCCTTTTCTTTATTTCCAGCTTTGGCATTCTAATCCCCACTAATGATCAATGCATGTTTATTGTGTGTTTGATCAAATTCTGACTGCAAACAGTAAAAATCTTCAGTTTTCTCATGTTTGGCATTAGTGGACAGTGCATAAATCAGTTTACTTTACTTTTATACTTCAGAATAGATGTTAAAATGTTTCTTTTACTAATTCAATGGCATTCCTCTTCAACTTGCCATTCCATTATAGTAAATTATATGCTGGTATGAGTCAACATTGCCAGTGCCATTTCATTTCAGATGATTATTTACATAATTCCATGTAGTAAATATATATGTTCCCATTACACAGGCAACGTTTTTCTTCTAAAAGATTCATTATTCATTCTACCTGCTAATTTACTTATACACTATACAGTTGCAAAAGAACAGCAAAGGGATTGACCACAGTCTACGTTTCCTGGGGTCATAGACAATAAATTTCCCTTGGTAACTATATTGTACTGGTGAGAAAAATTTTAAAAAAATCTATTTCAGTTTTCTCTTACATGTTAGCAAGGGTCGGACCCCCCAAACTATGAAGTGGTGATGTTGCTTAATTACTTGAAATCTAGTAATTTTGGAGGAACTGCATGCCAATTAAGTGATAAATGGCCAAATAATTATCTTGTAGTCAAGGCCACTAAGTGGCTCCTGTAAAATAAGTCTCTCTCTTTTTTTTTTTTTTTCCAGTCAGAGTTGTCCATATGGTGCAAGAGGTCTCCTCAGAAAACAAAATAAACAAACAAAGCCAAACTAACTCCCTCTTCCCATGCGCTACATCAGAAACGTCATAACACAGCCCCTGACCTCCCCAAAAGAAAGATCTTGAAATAAATAGCTGGGCTTTTGCCCTTTAGATCTCCCACATTTTTTCAAAAAGAGAGAGAGAGAAAGCAATAGGTCAGACAAAGCTGTTCCTCCATTCTGACACTATGCTGTCCATTGTTTTCTTTCAGAGGAATTGAGCAATGAACTCTCAATAAACTAAGCAAAGATTTCAGACAACAGAGTTCTGAAATGTTAACAGAAGTCACTGTGCAAAACAAAACAGAACAAAAATTAAGGAACCACATATATCTCTAAATTTTTCTAAATTAGTAGAACCTGTAAGTTTCAAATTTCACAAATCTTTTTGGGAAGGTCTCTCTCTAAGTTCCTGCCAAGTACCTTCAGTAATACATGTGCATCAATGTTCATCGGCCTCTGTCCTTTTCCTTGACCCCCAACTTTGAATGTCTACATCTCTTGGAAACTAATGGGCATAAAAGGAATAATTTGGAAGTGACAAGTTACAGTCTGACTGAGATTTCATAAAATTAAATCAATTAAATATTTTAACTTAGTCACATCAGAATTTAATAAATATCATTACGTTGATAAATTATATAAATAACGTGTACTTTATTATAATAAATTACTATATTAATAACATGTATATTATGAATATCAATGTAAGCAATTGGGATTATTCAGAACCAATGTATAGGCCAATTGGAATAATGCATGGATTACAATGAGGAAAGGTGTGTGTTAGGGCAACAAGCTTTCTCCATTATCATTCAATCTGTAATAATCTTAGAACCTGGGTGATATGAAAAGGAATGTGGCATCATCATCCAAGGCAGATTTACTAACATTCTAGCATATGCAGATGACACAACCAAACTTGCTGAAAGTGAAAAGGACTTGAAGCAATTGCTGATGGTCAAAAGTTTATAGTATGGATTACGTCTCAACATAAGGAAAACAAAAATTTTACAATAGGAACAATAAGAGCCATCATAATAAATGGAGAAAATGGTGACATTTTCAAGGACTTCATTTTACTGGGATCCACAGTCAACACCATGGAAGCAGCTGCTAGGAAATCAAACATTGCATTGCATTGGACAAAGCTGCTGCACAAGAGCTCTTTGAAATTCTTCAAAGCAAAGATGTCACTTTGAGGACTAAGGGATGCCTGACATATACCACTGTACTCTTCAACTGCCTGATATTCATGGAAATGCTAGACATTGATTAAGAAAGACTGAAGATGGTGGTGAAGAATGTACATTTCCAGTACATGGCCTGCCAGAAAATGAACAAAACTGTGTTAGTAAAAGTACGGCCAAAACACCCCATAGGAACAAGATGGAGAGTCCTTGTCTCACTTTGGGCATGTTATCAGAAAAGATTAGCCACATGAAGAGGACATCATGTTTAGTATAGTGGAGTGTGTTAGTCTGGGTAGACTAGAGAAACAAATTCATAGACACTCATATGTGTCTAAGAAAAGCTTTATATACAAGAGCAATTGAATATTGAGAAAACAGTCCAGTCCAGATCAAGTCCATAAGTCCGATATTAGCCCATATGCCCGGTACCAATCTATAAATTCCTCTTCAGACTCATGGAACACCTGCAATGATGCCAAATACAGGAAGATCACAGGCCAGTGGGTGGGAAGTCTTGTGGATCCAGTGGCGTTGTAAGCATCTCAGTGCTGGCAGGGGTCTCCACATGGATCCTCCAGGTCAGGGCACTAGCGTAGCTCCAAGTGACTTGTCAGCTGCAATGTCTCCCAGGGAGTGAATGTGTGTCCTTCCTCCAGCGAGCAATTTATCTCCTTAGCACCTCCAAATGAGGTCATCAAGCTGCAACCTGATTGACTGGCTAAACTCCACCCTTTCACTCTGAAGTCTCGAATTGACAACAGATTTTATAAGTACCACATGGAGAGACAGTGCAAAAGGGAAAGACCTCAAGGAGCTAGATTTACATGATAGGCTTTTCAGGACTGAACAGTGTTTCATTCTTTTTCACACAAAGTACCCATGGATGGAAACCAACTTGATGGCATCTAACAATAATGTACATACATACTATCTATCAGAAAAAGGCTCAAAATATCACACAGAAAGCAGCCTGATCTTCATTTCATAGTGAAAACATAATTTATTATACCTAAGAGTTTCTACTTTCGCATTTTTTATGGCTAACTGCAATTCTATTAGAAAATTCTGAGTCATTTTGACAATGTAAAGCTGGCTCTAAATATATCCTAGAATAATAAAGTGAAATAACTAGATGATATGTTTTGAACACAAATCCTACAACAGCATGAAAAGTGACATATAAGTAACATGATATAGCTCTCTAAAGTTTTCTTAAGGAATAAGCAGATTTTAATATTTATAAACATTTAATAAGAAATCATGAGTGTGAAAAAATATTTCTAAAAAATCTTAACCACATTTAAAAATGTTTTGTTATATCAGTTTGTCTTACATTTGAATGTAGGAAGGCAGAGCAAAGGGACTAAGATGTGGTTGGTCTAAGCTACCGGGAACGTCACTCTGGGAACGAGTGCTTAGACCCAAAAGAACAGATGAGAACGTCCAATGGCGGGTGTGTAGAGTGCAGAGGAAAATGTTCAGAACAATTTGCACATATTGTAAAAGCACTGCAAATTAATAACTAAATGATGATGCATGAAGAAAATATCTTACAATAAATTTTTTTACCTGTCCTGAATATAATACAGCAAAATCTGAAAGCCAGAGCCTGTTGTAGGCAAAAGGTTATCAGTGCAGAACAACCGAAGTATTTATCATTGAAAGGAGAAAAGAATTTAATAAAATTGCACCCAATGCAAAAAAAAAAAATTTTTGTTTTAAATTGAGAGACCAGGAAAAACAACGTGCATTCAGGTTCCTACAGGTTTCACTGTATAACTGACTGGGATCACTGGAGAAATTGTATTAGGTTACTAACCTGCAGCAATTTTTATGTTGCAATATATCAACATTTTTTTTGGGGGGGGGGCAGTTATTTATTAGAGAAAGGCTGATGAATTCCAAAAACCTAGGCAGATTTCATTTGCTTCTGTCTGTTGCTGACCTGCCTGCAAGCTGACCTAATTTTCCTCCCCGGAAACCAGTCTTGGTGCTTCCCAGTCTCGATCTCATCCAGTGTAAGATGAATTCGCTTTGAATTACTGGAGCAGCATGTATGCTACGAAGGATAGATAAGTCAGCCAAACAGAAAGACCTACTGGGCAAAGAAGCAGTAGGGTGCCTGTCCTTACATTGTCCTGAAAGTGACCTCAAGTGTGACTTTGCAAGGTAAGAGGTAATTCTGTCTGGACTTTGACTTAGTTTACATCAGTCACAGTAGAGGGCACCCATCATGGCAGCTTTCTTTACTTGAGAGTCAGATTACTGTTTGTCTGGGAGGGACTGCAAAGCCACGAGGCCGGCTTTTCTCAGGAATCTAGGTCAGAATTCAGCCAGTAATGCCAAAGACCCTTCAAAGCAATATCTTACAATGTGGAAATACTTTGAGCAAGTCCGGACGGTGGCTCATAAATTATATTACAACCTGAAGGGAGAAAAATTTATTCTGTCCCATTTTTGACTCTGGCTTTTCATAAGATAAGTCATAAAATTTAATGGGTGACCTCATAGTAAGGTCATAGTTCTTAGATTCAACTATACCTTTATAACTTCCAAGTCAATAATAATAACTGGAGATGATGTTAGCACTTCCAAATTCAATAGAAGTGTCAGCCACAGTAAATATATGAGAACCACATCCAAATATACGAAGATTTTAAAATAAGTATATCAAGCTTTCTGTATTGAAACACTGCAAATGTTTCAAATTGGGACTTTATGTAAATTGGAAGCATATGCATATTTTTTCATAGAGGTGATGATTTAAAGATTAGAGATGTAAAAAGGATCTGCCAGAGAGAGGGGATTGTATGAACAGAATAATCATTTGGGGAAAAAATTAGTTTCAGAAATTAAATGCAAATAAATAGGAGACTACATGAACAAAACAATAAGCCTACTCTTAGGTGACTCATCTTTCTATAGACAAAAAGAATTTGAAAAATAGATAAGCAATCTATAACAGGACAGACTTAACAGGGAACCTGTTTATATCGCTGGTGTTTAAATATTGTCAAAACCATGGCTGATGTCTAGTAGAGTTTGGGAAATAAAGTCAGTGATAAACAGTTTTTTGCATCGCGACTCCAAGGATCTGGACACCTCTTAATAGTACGAATGGAACTGAGCTTCCTTCTTCTCCCAGGCAAGCTGGTCACAGAAGGTGACTACATGATGTTGCTTGGGGACCAGGAACAAGTAACACTGAGACATTTTAGAATTCCTAGAATCAGAAGAATGTTGATATATTGGCTTTTAATATTGAGCAACTGATTCCAGTATCTTAATTAGCTTTAAATTTAAGGTAATATGTTAAACAACCATCAGAATTTCATCCACCTGAGATGCAATTTGAAATGGGAAAACAAAACAAAACACATTTTTTAGGCTTTGGAAAGGCATGTTACTTTTTCAAAAATATATATTTAGAAATCTCTTGTGGAGTATTATTATACTTTCAAAGCATAAAGTTCAAGGAAATATTCAAGTTGTTTTTTCCCCTCAGCATATTACATATGATAAATGAAAATTCCCTTTAATTTTATCATAATGTTCCCAATAAGATTGTGAACTCAAGCCTCCTCCTCAAATTATTCTTCCTTCAAAATAGCACTTACTTTGCCCTATTTATTTATATAAGCATTGTTATATTTACAACTAAATTGGAATCGATGATTACTGATTTCTTGTTCTATCTTTTCTGCCTGCTTGATTTTGGCCAAATGACTTTATTTTTTAAATGGCAGGCTGAAAATCTCAATCCCTAAATCTACATTTCTAGAGTTGATCATTTCTATATGCATAGAAATGATATTATGAAAGATTCTGAGAAATGAAAAGGAGAGATTTATCTCTGTAAGTTGCTTACTGTCAAGGAGGAGAATGAGATGGTTTCTCTGATGGCAGATTGGAGAAGAGATAGAAAGGAGCTATCACATGGATGATATCCTGTATAGTGAACAGAATGGTAAGACACAAAATTTCTATTTTTCCCATACCACGTAGAAAATGTCACTAAGATCTTGCCAACTTTATTAGTACAGTAGTCACAACTTTGTATTCTAGTAAATGTGCAGAGGAAAAAATGAAGTCATGTTTGAACAAAAAATGCAATGTGGTCCACTTTCATTCATGTGAATATCACAGGAAATTTCTCCCTAATTTGAAACTAATTCATCTTTCAGATTTATTGGAATTAATATACATGGAGAAAAGGAGAGAAAGAGGAGATTTTTTTGAGAATAATAAAAGACTATCTGCTGCATTAAACGTATTACTGGAAAAAAAATGGTAAAGCTTCAAGCTCTAATTATAATTATTTAGTGAAAGATGCTGTCCAATAAGGAAAATGGTAATAAGGTTCTAATTGATAACACAGAACACTAGAAAACATGTTTATTTACAAACTGCCAGATTTAGAAAAAAAAGCTTACTAAAAATGATAAGAAAAGATTTGGGTCAGGAAGGTAGGCATAAGAGAAGAAGAATCACAGCGTGGGGGCTGGCTTAAGCAGTGAGGGCTTGTCCACGCACTCTCCAACATGCAGATACTCTGGCGTTCTTGCCAAGACTGATGGTGTAACGGATAAGTTTTCCTAGAGTTTACTGACAAAATTATGATAATTTTATCCCTCATTTAGCATGGCTTCATAAAGAGAATGTGCTGGCTAGAGTGAATTGAAAATAGATTTATCTTATAATTATTTCTCATTAAAAATAAGAAATGTAATTTTGGGTTTAAGAAGGTTCCCTAGCTGGAAAAAAATAAGTGTTTTTAAGGGATAGCTCTTAGCTGGATTTTCTGCCATTATTCAAGTGATGTTCAATCAGCCCAGGGATCTATGTCATTGATTGATCTCTATCTTTTTATATCAGCTTAGTACAATAAAATAAAGTCTAAGCATAATGGTTCATATTTATTGGGCGATTACATTGGACAGATGCTGCTCTACTAAGTACATCTAATCTTGGTAATTACTTTATGTTTTAAAATTAATCTCATTTTAACGTAGATACCATCTTGTTTACATCAGTCAGTAACTCTGAATCCCGATGATAATAATGAGAGCATCAATGCTTGATCTTCTTTTATTTGAACCTGTTTCATACTGCTATCCATTTTAACTCCTAGCATCCCTGAAGGACAAAGGAGAACTGTACCACCGTGTTCCCAAAGCTGTACAGCAACCTACCATCTTTCTCCCGCAGAGCAGTAGTGGATTCAAATCACCAACTATTCAATTCACAACTTAGACTTAGGCCCTGCACCGCCATGGCTTCTTTTCTACTGTTATCATCAAAGATATTTACAAATGTTTCTCTATGTGCTTTATCAACATTATATAAACACACAAACACATACATGGTCTTTTATGTGTCAGATATCATCTTTCTAAGTAACTTCTAGGTATAGACAAAGATTCCCATATGTCCAAATTTTGGGTCCTCCTCCACCTTTTTTTCATTACTTTTCTGCAAACAGTAAAATATGTGATTAAATTTATCCTGAAAATAAGATAAGAAATGAGGAACATAATCTAAGTGGGGTTTAACTTCTTCCTTCCCCATTTTTAGAGGTTGTAAATAATGCTTTCTTCCATGAGCCTTCTGAAATATCGATGGTTTACCAAGAATGAACAATGCTCTTAGAACTGAAAAATATCAACAACTGGTTTTTTCATTTCTATTTGGTAAAGTGGACAACTAAAGCTGAAGGAAAATTTGCATTGCATTCATTATAGTAACACAGAATACATATATGTATATGTATATGAAATTTATATATATGTATATATAAATTTTCCAGGTAGATAATGAGTGAGGGAAGGGAAGAGATTATGAGTGAAATGAGAGACATAGAAGACAATGTGACCAGGTCTAAGTGTAATGTCAAAACAATTAAATTCACCTCATCATAAAACTGTTGCTCATTGCCTGGGTTAAAAAAAAAAAAATTTGCAATCAACAAACTGAAGAGTCTTGTTGAAAAGCATTGCAATAAAAGTGAAAATATCCCCAGTTTAAGCCTTTGAAAAGATAACATAATTTAATTAGAGTTGTTTTAATGATTAAAATATTTTAATATTAATCACCCTCCTATTGCTACTCCACATAATGTAATCAGCAGAGTCAATATGTGTATACTCTTATGATGATAAAGACCAAGACATAGAATTCAATTAAAGACATTCACTATTTGAAGCACCTCCCTTGGTCTCTAATTAAGAAGGAGTGGGGGGGGGCGGGGCGGCGGAGCAGTTGAAATCATCTCAGAGGTCTGTAAAACAAGTAACTTAGCCAGAGGGTATTTGGTGACCTCTGTGCTATTGCACAATAAGGGTGGAAAACAAGGCTAAAGTGAAGCCCTGGCCAAAGACGATCTACATACAAAATAATCCTATTGTATGTCAACCCTTAAGGAGCACTGTTGGGTAAATGTTGGAATACCAACTAACTGCAAAGTTCTGGTGATCCAAACCCACCAACTGCTCTGTGGAAGAAAGAGGAGATTCTCTGTTCCTGATTTACCGTCTTGGAAGACCTACATAGGGTCCTTAGGAGTCAGGCTTGATGCCACAGAAGTGGGTTTGAACACCTACTCTTGCTATTGACTCCATTCATGTGGTTTGTGAAATACTACTTATTTATCTTATCCTCTTCACTGCTCATTTCTCTTCTCATAGCTAAACCATTAATAATGTCCCCTGCCTTTTCCCATTTCCCATTCATTCTGTATAACTGCAACGTTATTCTCTCACACTTTTGAATTTGTACCCTTTCTACTCCCTAAAATCACACCATCTTCACTGCATCGAGTCAATTCCAACTCATAGTGACCCTGTCCCTAGAGATTTTCAAGACTAGCTTTTTACAGGAGCAGAGAGCCCCATTTTTCTTCCACAAAGCAACTGGTGGTTTCAAACTGCTGGCCTTGTGGTTAGCAGCCCAATGTGTGATCAGTAGGCAAGCAGGGATCCTGCATTTGTCCCAGTACAGTTCAAGAAGGCCCTACTAAGTGTGAGACCTCATTTACATTTCTCTTAACCTTTCTGAAGTTTGTGGAACAAATTTGTATTTTGTGAGTTGTTTAATAATTTTGTCTCTTTATGATAGATATTTATGATCCCCCTAATACTTTATTGATTATTCCTTGTACAATTGTATAAATTTTGTCTATTTGGTTAGCTTTTAAAATAAACACAGATTTTATTTGCTGATCTATTGAATCTTTCTTTTCTGCTTAATTACTTTTTATTCTTATCTTTTACATTTTTCCTTTCTTTAAACTTAAAAAATGAAAATTTTGTCATTTTTCTCACTTACTGAGTTGGTGCGATAGCCTGATAATGTGTGGGCTTTCTTCTTTTCTAGTTTTTTCATTATTTCATTATTCTAGTTTTTTCATACCTCTAGTTCTATCTACAGTATTTTAAATTTAATTGCATTGAAGTATTTTCCTATTATTATTTTGAACTTTTAAGCATTCTAAATTTATGGATACTCATGTTAATTTTCAAACTTTATAAAATATTTAAATGGGATAATGGATGTTTCTTTTCATACATTTTTAAAGATTATCCTAGTTGTGATAGTGATTGGAATATGGCTGGAGTGGATGTTGGGAGATAAATGAAAATCTGTTGTAGTAGTTTATGTGAGAGATACTGATGTTCTTATGAAGATAATTATGACAAATGTAATAATTAAAATAGTCATAGAAAAATTCAAATACACAGTGTAGTCAACTGTAGAAGATAAGCCTTGGGAAAAGTATTACCAAAAATGGAGAGGATAAGCATGGAAAACATTACCAAAAAAGTGGGGGAAGGTGAGAAGGAGCCATGATCACATAGCCACTCCCTGTTTTTCAACAATATCTCTTTTAAATAGATGACAATATCTCATATTGGGTCTACACTTTCTAGTCATTTGAGCTCTAATTGCACAAATGATTTCCACCTTTAACAAAAAGCATATATATGTGTGTGTATAAATATATGTAATATGTATATATGTACATATGTATATGTGTACATATATATCTTTGCTGAAGTTAAACTCGGAAAATTAGAAAGCCTTGACATAATATGAATTATTATCATTTGTTTGGAAGGGATACTACAGAAAACTCCTGCTTAACATTCGTTTTTTAGTTATCCCATAAGGTTTTGTAATAGCATTTGCTCAGCAGTCTGGTTACAAGTACTTCTTACGGTCAACAAGAACAAGAAGACTGTGTGTTTATGTGTGTGTTGGAAGGAGGGAGAATTATGTTCAAAGAGCATTGGATAATTAGAGGAACACTTGGTGCAATATATACACAGATATATATATTCACAGTCAAAATCAATTCATAATCCGGATTAAATACATTTCAGATTTGTTGCCCAGAGGGATGAGGAGAGCTACATTTGAAAGACCACAGATAAAGCTTATAGACAGCTAAAACGAGGGGTGAAATGCAGACAGGATATTCTCTGTCACTTTGTCCTTGCATAATTCAAGAACATTTCATCAGTGCAAATTTGCCTGAATGGAAGAGAACAAAAATGGCTGGAGGGTGAAAGGGGTGGGAGGGAACAGCCCCAGAGCCGCAACGGCAGCTGTGGCTCTCCAATAGCAACAAGTGTTATGGAAATGCACAGAAGCACAATCGGGTCTATGTACAGCAGGACGTTGGCCTTCGGTGCCAAGAAGAAAAGACGTTTTACAGTTGATCTAATCTGCCCAGGCTGCAAAATGGAAGAGGGACTATAGAAAGAAAAAAACAAACAAACAAAATAGAAATCACACAGTTTTAAGATAAGTGTGTTTCCTCAACTAGGGATTTAAGAAAATGCACTTAATCCTGTGAAACTCTGCAA
>NW_022103920.1:71083448-71085368 GCF_000313985.2 Echinops telfairi
CTTTGAAAATTGACTGCAGATTAAAAACAGATTAAAACACACACCTCCACACATGCACACAACCTTGAATTAGCTTAGGAAAGAAATCCATCAAAATAAATAATTCATGTTGGGATGGACTGAAATCTCGTCTTCTAGGAGGTGCCAACAGATGGTTTACATTTATAGAATGCACACTTGCTGACTTCCAAACAGAAATTAAAATTCATAAAGTATATCATTAGTACTCCTTATAAGCAGCATTATGTTTATGAATTTGGATTTTCCCAGGTGAACTGTTTTCCATCATAATTTTACTAAGAAAATCAAGTTATTTTCCAGTTACTATTTTTTAAGCAAGTTTAAAATTAAACCCGGTTGGTGATAATCCAGCAGTACAAGCCAATAGACTCAGAGCTAAATGAGGCTTTTATTTTAATGATATTCATCATTTTATAAGAAATATTAGATATAGTTCATCATTAACACAATTGAGACTATTGCACCTAATACATCAGCTTCTGTAGTACTAATTTCCTGTTACATTAGTTAGTTTCTGAATTTTCAAACACTATTTCATAGTGAGATTTCAACCTGTTAAAATAGGCAACTGAACACATTTAATTAACAGTGGTGATACTTTGCTTACTCAAGTTGAAACATTCAACTTTTAGTGAAACTTGCTGCTACCCATAATGTCAACATTTAACTTGAGTAAGGTTTTGCTTAAATTTTGCCTAAATGCACAAAAAGGTGATTTACTACTGATTAAGATTTTTGTCTACATGGTATAGAATGAAGTAAAAAATTGTCTATTATACATTTGAGGTCATCAAAAAAGCCATAGAGCCATAAAAAAACCAAGAGAGAGAAAGAGAGAAGCCAGAACATCTTTTAAAATGAAGTTTAACTATGTATTCCTTGATCAAATTAACAAAAAAGAACAAATTTCATAATGGCTGTATTTACATGTGTATAATACAAGAAAATTTAAGAAATGAACTGGCTAATTGCCAGATGTTTTTTAACAATGTGTTAACTGGTTTGAATTATGCAGACAATTGTTTTCATTCTTTTTTTCTATGTGTTAGATTTCCCAATTCCATAATAATTTGGATAAATACTATAGTGACAAAAACTATTGTAATGTAAAAAAATCAAAATGTAAGTGATTTTGTAATACAGAAATAGAACTATTAGTGTTTATTGATTTACAAGTAATAATTTTAATAACACATTATTTGCCTCTTTATATATATATATATATTTTAAATTATTTTATTGAGGGCTCGTATAATTTCCATCACAGTCCATACATACATCCATTGTGTCAAGCACATATGTACATTTGTTGCCCTCATCAATCTCAAAACACCTGCCTTCCACTTTAGCCCTTAATATCATTTGCTTATTTTCCCCCTCCCTCCCCACTTCCCCCTCCCTCATGAACCCTTCATAATTCATAAATTATTATAGTTTTGTCATAAGTTACACTGTCCGACGTCTCCCTTTGCCCTCTTCTCTGCTGTCCATCCCTCAGGGAGGAGGCCATACCTAGTTTCCTGTAATTGGTTACCCTCTTCCACCCCACATTCCCCCCACCCTCCAGGCATCGCCCCTCTCACCACTGGTCCTGAAGGAGTCATCCGTCCTGGATTCCCTGTGTTTCAAGTTGCCATCTGTACCAATGTACATCCTCTGGTCTAGCCAGATTTGCAGGGCAGAATTGGGACCATGATATTGGAGGGGAGGAAGCATTTAAGAACTAGAGGAAAGTTATATAGTTCATCACTGCTACCCTGCACCCTGATTAGCTCGTCTCCTCTCCACATCCCCTCAGCAGGGGGGCATTCGGTTGCCTACAGATGGACTCTGAGTCTCCACTCTGCACTCACCCACCTTTACAATGACATGATTTCTTGTTCCTTGATGCCTGACACC
>NW_022103920.1:71086635-71093683 GCF_000313985.2 Echinops telfairi
AGGTGTAGAAGGGATCAGCTATCAGACATCAAAGGACTCTTTATATTTTTATGCTAACATCTAAGTGATGGTATAAATTACCCCTAGCAAATGTAATATTCTCCCTTTGAAAACTTTTGACATCATACATCCTATGGTGAAGAATGATAGACAGAAATGAAGACACATTATTCAACAAAACATCTACAATTGAGTTGATATAGTGATTAACCAGACATACTCAATTAGCTAAAAAGAGACATTTTACTTACATGACTGATTCATGGTCAATTCAATATAGGTATGTACATAATCAAATATAAAATAAAATTGAGCAGAATCCACTTTCTTAAAATACTATAAAAGAAACTAAACTATATTTTATATAGATAATTTTACTTTTAGACTATATTATAGGATATAAGTTTTGATGTTTCAAAAATCAAGAAATAGATAAAATTACCTGGTGGTATTAAGAATTTTATGTATCAGAATTCAATATTTCTATTAGACTAGTTGTTTTTCCATCAGACATGGTTTCTCAAACACTTTTTGATTCTTGAAGAGCAATCAGGAATAAGTTCCTAAGAACACAAGGCAGAAATACATTTCTCCTTCTAAAATCCCTGCAATTTAACCATTTTTAAACAAAATCTTGAATTTTTAAGTTTATGCTCATTGAAATATGCTTTGAACGTTATTATAAGTTTTGTATAAATTTCAAGCAATGTGGTGAATAACATGAATTGATCATGTTTTACTTTAGGTCAGAAGAAGCGATAAGAAAGTCTAGACAATTTCTTATGTCAAGAGCTCCCCAGATGATGACATATCAGTTGAATTTTCAACCCAGAAAAGGAAACCAGATAATCCAATAAAATGAATGGAAAAACCTTAGCTTTGTTTGTACATCTCGTTTACGTAATGATATCATGAATGAAACCCAAAGGACTCATAATCCTTGCAAGACTGGCTTGGAAGAGTTCTGGGCTCAAGGGTAGGAACCCGCCACAGTGCTATCAGAAAGGCTAGTTCAAGAAGTTGAAGGAAGAATAGGCACAGAGGGCGTGATTGTGGAATGGTATATCTTCAATGTGCCAGCGGACCTGCTCTGACCAAGTCACCCAAAAGGTCACTATGAGTTAGAATCAACTGAGTCTGAGTTTGGTTTTGGATCCTGGAATCTGGCCACAGCTTAGAATGCCAGCTGGGCACGCAGCAATGCGCTAGGAAAGGGCTATTGCTCTTGGAGTCCAGGCACCAGATGACACTTCATCCAAAAGGGAATATTTGAGACGGTACGGTAAGTCCTTCATTATCTATCCAGATGGCATATTGAAAGAAATCTGAATTGAGGGGAAGTTGGCTAAGGACTTCAAGAGTGCATATTAAAAAAAAAACTAAGCATAATGTAAAGAGATTCATTACATTACATAGCCAAATTCACTACCATCAAGCCAATTCTGATAAAAAAGACAGGGTAGAACAGCCCCTGTGAGTTTCTGAGACTAATACTGTACTGGAGTGGAAAGGCCCATCTCTCTCTCACATAGTTGGTAGTGTTGAATTGCTGACCTTGTGCTTAGCAGTCCAATGTATAACCCACTCTACCAAGAGGGTTCTTAAACTAGATAAGAGTACAAGTCAGTAGATGAAAGTTATGTTAGACTAATTATCAATAAAATAAACTACATGTTGTCTAATTTGCTAGGCACTGTTGAGTGGGGTCAAACTCTGTTTCCTAGCAAGCAACACATTTCCTAGGACTTTCATAATCCTCACAATTGTGCTAAAATTTAGCTTGTGACAGTGTCAATTCATTTCCTTGAGATTCTTCTTCCTTGAGATTCTTCCATTGTTTTCATTGATGCTATTCTATTAAATATGATGCGATTCTCTAGGTTAAGTATAATGTTATTCCTTCTGATAGCTTTCCCAGTGTATGTGAAATGAAGTCTTACTACTTTGTTTCTAAGGAGTATTCCAGCAGTATTTGTTCTAAGACAGATTTGTTTGTTTTCTCTGGAACTCAACCCCAAAAACCAAACTCACTGCCACTGTGGCCAACTCATAGAGACCCTGGAGGACCCCTGAGAGTGTCTGAGACTGTAACAGTGTAGAGCAGTAGAAAGCCCCCTTCTTTCTCCATGGAGAGGCTAGTGGTTTTGACCTGATCACCTTTTAGATTGCAATACAATATGTAACCACTCTGCCATGTGATATATTCAATATTCTCTAACAATACTGTAAATCAAAGCTATCCATTCTTCTTTGGTCATCCTTATTTATCGTCCAGCTTGTGCATTGTTTACCAAAACTCCCAAGTCCATTCCCATTAAATGGATTCTGATTCACAGATATCCTACACAGTATTTACAAAACAATAAATCATTATGGAGCAAACAACCACACCTTTCTCTCATGGAGTGGCTAGTGAGTTTCATCTGCCAACAAATGGTTAACTGTCCAGTGCCCAACACAACACCACCAGAAATCTTTCGAATATGTATCAGGTGCTAAAAAATTAAGTGGCTTAGGCTCAGTGCATCTTATTCCTCAACGTGACACCTTCGCCTATTAATACTTCAAAGAGGTCTTTAACAGCAGACTTGCCCAATGCAATAGTCATTTGATTTCCTGACTACTGCTTCCATGGGCATTGATTAAGTGTTTAGATGCTAACTGAAATGTTAGCAGAAAACACCAGCTGCTTTATGACAGAAAGAAAGGTCAGTCTTCCCTATAAATATTTAAAGACAATTTTCTATTCTATAGGGTTCCTATATGCATTTCTAATCAAAAGGTTGGAAGTTCAAACTCACCAGCAACAGCTCCTTAGTTCTATTCGGTCCTCTAGTATCTTTGCGAGTCAAAACTGATGAGCTAGCTGGCAGTGTGTTGTTATTTATATAGCTGCATGCTCTTCATAGGAGCCCCAGTGGTATAGTAGGTTACACGTTAGGCTAGTCACCACCAGGCTAGCGGTTTGAAAACCACCAGTTGCTCTGCAAGAGAAAGATGAGGCTTCCACATCCATAAAGATTTAGTCTCAGAAACCCCTAGGTGCAGTCCTATAGGGTCACTATGAGTTAGAATCAACTTCATGGCAGTGTGTTTGGTTTATACTCTTCATATTATTTTTATGTCTAACTAACATTGGCATGAAACTTAACTTTCTAACATCTGGATACCTCTCTAAATTCATATTTAAAAACTATGGTGGCTGAAATGCCTATTGCTTCTCCTGCCTCCAGGTCTTTGCACATGTTCCTCTTAGCTCTTGCTTAGAAAAACAAAAAATGAAAAACCTACCTATCTATTTAGAAACATATTAGACACAATCTATTTCAGAAACTATCTTAATTTATGATGATCACTATTAGATGAATTACAATGAATCAATTTGATCAATGTTGACAGTATTATGGGTTCAGAGAATTATAAAAAAGGCTTATCTAATTTGGGCACTCTTGTTTACTGGGAACTACTCCTTCAGATTCCTTTTCCCTTTTAACAATGTTTCCCCATTTTTTCTGATTGCCAGGCAACCCACTATTTTATATCCAATGTAACTTACTGGAGGTCCACACTGAAACTTGAGATTCAAATCTCGAAATTACAAAGATTGCTTATTTCTAACATCTAGCAAAGTTTCTGTAGGTAGAAAGATAGGTACAAAGACTTGGCCTCTAGAGAACAAAGCCTGTGTGGGGATCACAAGACATCTGTAATGGGAGAGGATTCTAAGATTTAAAGTCTGGTGATGGAGGCAATTAATTAATATTATTGAGGGTTACCTTATACCCTAAGCTGATAACTTACCCCCTAACTTACCCCTAACTTCCTCATGAAGAGGACTGACTCCTCTAGAATCGCTAGTGATCGAGTGAAGCAGAGATTTCAGTGAGTGGTTAGAAGTAGGCATTGGTAAAGGATTAACTGCTTTATTTTCTCTTTTTCATTTTTGTGACATCTTACATCCCACTGGAGGGAGAAATCAAGACATTTTTAGCATCAAGTATATGCACATCATCTGAAATAGCCTTTTCCCTGGCTCACAGTTGGCCCTTGGTTTCCACATTATAGACCCTACAACAAATGAAAACACCTGTTTCAAGGGACTGCCAGGGCTTGATTGTGAGACATCTGAGGATGATTTTTTATCTTCAGTGGATATTAACAAGTCCTGGTCATAATGAAGGACCCTGTTCAGAGAATAGGTTCATTTCTTGTGAGTGGAAGAGATCTCTACAGAACAAGATTTAAATTCTTCACAGTTTTTGGTACTCTCAGTCAACCTGCAAGAAATCTAATTACTCTTTTTGAGTGACAATTTAAGTTAAGTGGAGAGGAAAAGAATCAGAGAAAGAAAGGCAAATGCTCCACCCAAATATCCAAGAATAGTTGGCAGCTAAGCATCCTGTCCAGGTCAGGCGATCTGAGCACCCAGAGGCTCATCACCCCAGTCAATGTCACATATATCACAATAATTGTGAAACTTAGCCCAGTCGATGCATAGAATGATATGAGAGAATAAATTCTTCTTATTTTAAAAATTAAAAGTTGTGACTTTTTTTTCCAAACAGTAATAAGTAACCAAAACAGAAATTTTACCAGGAATGTTTCACTGCAACAAAGACTAAAAATTAAATTATTGGCATTAATTTTATGATAGAAGTTGGGCAAAATCTGGAAGGATTTTGATGAAATTATTATTGGAAAGTAAAAAAAAAAAGACACCAAGACTCTAGTAGTGATAGAAATTTCAGGAGTAAATTAGAAAATTAAATATACCTAGTAATGCTTAGATTTGTTGAGGAGATTTCCAAGCATAGTGCTGACAGAGTCAACTGATATCGTTAATTGTGAACAATCAAATATGAATAAAGATAAACCAAAGATGGAATTAATTAGTAGAATCTCAAAATGAGTTGCAATCATTCAATCTGTTGCACAAGACCTCTTAGAGTATTGAAAAGCAAGGATGTTACTTAGAGAGCTAATGTACACTTGCCCCAAGCCAGGATATGTTCCATGTGAAAGTTGGACACTGAATAAAGAAGACTGAAGAAGAATCAATACGTTTGAGTTGTGCTGCAGAAGAATGTTGAAAGTACCATGGACTGCTAAAAGGACAAATGGATCTCTCTTGGAAGAAGTGCAGCCAGAGAGCTCTTTGGAGGCCAGGATGGCGAGACTTCATCTTGGATATTTTGGGCATGTTGTTGGAACAAACCAGGCTCTGGAGAAGGACATCATGTTTGGTAAAGTGGAGGGGCAGTGAAGGAGAGGAAGGCACTCAAGGAGATGGATTAGTTCTCAATTGCAGAGTCACAGCTACCGGGTTCAGACCTGTCATAACAAAGCAAGCAGGGCGCTAAAGTAGTAAAGGCATGGTAGTTCTGGGCCACCATTTACTGAGCACTCTCAATGCAAGAGATCCCAGAACTGTCCAAAGTCTGACAGTTATGCCCAAAGTCTGACAGTTCTATGCCTTTGGGCTCACCATCATCGGGTTCTTCTCACATCGGGTTCTTCTTTTAGCCTTAAGTTCAAGGGATACAGCTGATTTTAAAGTTAAGCCCAGTTCACTTAGTGGGGTTTCCACATGGAGGCCTTCTGGCAGGGCCTATGAAGGATGTCAGGTACCTCCCAAAAGCACAGCGTGAAGTCCCAATGGTCACAGAGTAGACAGAACATGACATGGCATATTGACTTTTAGGAGCATACCGTGTGGAGTAATATTAGCCAGAAATTTATTTCAAAGACATTGGCAGCAACACCAAGAAGGCTAACAGAATCTTTGAAAACTCAACCGCTGGTCTCATCCGTTTTAAGGATATGCATGCTATCAACAAAATGATAAAACGTGTTCCTAATGCAGACACATGACACTTCACTAACAGGGGGGATCAGCCAAAAGGCCAGGGAAGGACAATAGGTAAAATTGTTCCCTTTAGATTAGTAACCCCAGGCTGACCTTGCTTATTCAGAAACTGGACACTGCCCACCAGCCTTTTCCTCTGGAGGAGAAGGCCATTTCTTCTGTCATTCTGCTTCAGTCTTTTCTAGTGGTTGAGTTCTACAGGTTGTACTCTCTTATCTTCAACTAATTATAATTTGATAGTTCTTTCTTGTATTGAAATGCTTAATTTCTCCCTAAGGGAGAAGCAGGTAACACTCTCATAGTTTTAGCTAATTTTGCCTGAGAAAAATAGTCCACCATAATCCAGACCACCTGCTTTCTTTGGGTGGCATATACCTCTTTCTCTACTGTGTCGGGTGTGTTTTTATTAGCTGAGAGGCCTTTCACCATGGGCATCTTCAAGAATAGAGTTCAAATCCTTTTGTCATTTGAACTAAGTCAGTTTAATCTCAATGTCTTCAAACCCCTCTTTTATGGGTTTTTATCTTGCTCTATACAATGTCAGCCTTGGTATATGTTCCCATAGTTCCAGAGTAACCTGCATTTATTTCTGCCTTAGCAGTACACAGAAATAACAATAGCCAAAAGGTGACTTTTGTCTTTCCCACATTATTATAAAAGTGGATTCCTGGTACCTAGAATACCAATTCTTCATAATTTACCATTAAACCTATAGTAAATATAGGAAGGCTATCTACTAAAGACTTCATCCTTCACAGATATTTTGGGTAACCCAGTTGAGGCTAAAGAAAATTAAAACAAGTCCATGAAAGCCAAAATGTGACCTTGCATATATCCCACCGGATTTTTGAGCACGTCTCATGAATAGATTTGACTGAACACTAATGACAGAGCCAATGAGCTGTGGGATGACATCAAGAGCATCACACGTGAAGAAGGCAAAGGTCATTTAAAAGTCATGAAAGAAAAGATCCAAGTGCATGTTGGAAGAGATCCTGACAATTGTCTTGATCATAGACCAGCTAAGGTAAATGGAAAGAAAGAGGCAGTCAAAGAGCAGCTTGAGAAGATGAAGTATTACAACACAAAGCGCAAAGACCTGGCGTTTATAAAGTCACCAAGAGGTCTGCTCATCAGTAGAGAAAAGGATATATACTACCCTGGGAAAGCTACTGGTCTGTA
>NW_022103920.1:71093783-71103024 GCF_000313985.2 Echinops telfairi
AGTGTTACCTGCTGAGGTAGAAATGAACCATTGGAATCCAAGAAAGAGCTCCTTATTCTTTTCATTAAATGAGTTAAAAATGAAATCTAAAGAATGATTGTTCTACTTTTTATTCGCCCCTCCACCCAAATAGTGCTTTATACTGACAAACTAAACATATATAAACCATCACTGAAATAGGATATTTAAATGAAGGGTGTGTGTGTGTGTGTGTGCGCGTGCGCGCATGTGTGAAAGCAGATCATGCAGTGAGAACGGTGGTAACATGAGGTAGTTGGGACTGTTGTTGAAGTATTCTCTCTTCCAGACCCAGGCTCAGTAGGTAAATGCTTTTAAGTGCATGCTAGTGCAACAGAGAAAGGCAACCTTTTCTAGGGCAGCCTACTCTCTCTACTCAAGCAATTGTTATTTTTACAAGGCAAATAGCTATCAGTAGATAGAGAAGCCATCAAACTCTTATGCTTGGTTTTAAAACACTGTTTTTAGTTTGTATGCCTTCAAATTGCACTTAAATAACACAGTTATTTTTGACTGATTGATTCTAAGAATTTTGCTATTACAGCCAAACTATGACATTTTGCATCATATATTTTTAGCATTTTCAAAGAATGAAATGCTTTTCTATTTTTTAAAATGATTTTTCATTTTGTTTTTCAGCCAAATGTCTCAAAAATCCATAGCTCCTAAAACCCAAAGAAAATTAGCAGGGACAAATAAAATAAATGTGGTTTGCTACTGCAGCTATATATTTTAAAGAAAGCTAATATATTGACTAATTCTTAGAAGAACATCCATTAATTGCTGTCTTTGAAAATCTTTGTAGTTAAAAAGTCTAGAGCTGATGTCATTTTTGCTGTTACAGGTAAAAAGGATTCTCAATGTTTGAATTTTTAAATATTTCTATGGAGATGCTAAACACCAATGTACCAAAATATACCTACCATTATTTATCCAAGAACACTCAAAGTAAATAGCAATATTACTCTCTCTCTCTGGCAACACACACACACACACACACACACACACACTTCAGTGTAATCTCAAAATTTAACTATTCTCTATTTTTGATACGGTCACCACCCATATTAAAGTATACCAATACTTAATCGAGTTGATGTGCTTCAATATTTTGTTATTGTTTTTATTTTAACATTGTCGCAGCTGTTCTTAATTCCTTTGTTGTATAAATATTATCTTCTATTTTAAAACCAATTTCACTGTGCTACTGGACAACTATATTCTCTTATAGATATTGGTAATGCTGCAGGTGTCTTTGTATGTCTTCTAGCTGATCCAAATGAGTAAACATCCTTTCTTCTTTTTTTCCCCTAACATCAGGGCAGGGCCTTCGAAGAAATTGGTTGTTTCCACCTCTAACATCGTGGGCATTTTGTCTTGGAGCCCAGGACCAGTCTGCAAGAAGCTCAGCTACCCAAGGAGAACAACCTAACTCGCTACCATCAAGGTACTTGCAACTCATGGCAACTCTCGGATTTGTACCTCTGTACAGGAAGAGAAAGCCTCTTCTTTCTACCACGGAGCAGCTGGTGGTTACTAACTGCTTACTTTGTGGATTGCAGCCCAATCGGTCACCACTCTGTCACCAGGTAGGGAAACTATGTACACAGATTCTGGGACTCCATGGAGAGGGAGATGAGCTCAGCTGAGTCCAGCTTTGTAGTTATTTCCCTTCTGAAGAATAAGAATGAACACTGCCAAGAGCCAATTGGACCACCTAGAGCATAAGAATCACCAGTCAAGGCTTCCCCAAATTCCCGAACCGAACCACAGCATGAGTTTTATAACTCACTAAAACTTGGAGTGATTCGTTAAAGAGCAACTAATAATCAGAACACAGGAAAAGGGACTCACTGGACTGACTGGTTAATTTATCTCATCTTCTCTTTTTTAATATAAAACTTCTACTAACTCTACCACAACAAGGAGCCCTGGTGGTGTGGTAAGTAATCATAAGATCAACAGTTCAAAACCATCAGCAGTTCTGCCGGAGATAAAGGAGGCTTTCTAAGCCCATAAGGAAACCTACTCTGTTGTTTCTAAATCAGAAATAACTGATGACAATGAGATTTTTGTAGGATGTTTTGTTTATTTGTTTGTTTTAAGAACACAAGACAAAGATCTAAACATCAGGAAATGAGTTCTGAGTCATTTTGTCTAAATGTCAGAAAATGACTTCCTTATATCTGAGGATATATGGAATTATTAATGCTACTAAGTTGTATCTAATTGCTGTATTAGTTTGGACTGGCTAAGTCAGGTCTGCTAAGTACAGGCCTGCTGATGTAACCACTTAGGGGAACTACTTGACTTTTAAGTTTGGAAATCTCTATCTTAGACATTAGTGGCATGTGCACACACACTCATGGGCACACGCACGCACACACACCACACACTCCATACACTTCTCACATCACCAGATTATCAAGCACTTTCTAAATCATCTGCTGTGAGATACGCAGAGAATTCACCCACCACCCACAAGCAGCTGCTTCTGGGGAGGAATCCATCTACAACAGCAATACATAAATAAATAAAGCGAAAAAGGAATGAAAAACAACATACGCATTTTAGCATTCATGTATATGTATATGAATACGCAGAGATACTTCAAACATATGCAAGGTTATTGATTTAGAATTCAGCAGGAAACAGTGCCCAAAGAGTTCTCAGAATAACAATGTAAAAACATGTAAGAATTTCTTCTTCCATTTGGCGTCTTTTAAGATTTAAAAATGAAACTAGTGCAATTTAAGAAATGAGTGAAAGAAGTATGTTAGGGAATTTAGAACCTTTGATTTGTGATTCCTGGGACAACAAATTAGCTTTGGAGGGAGTCACTTTTACTGACATCATGAAAATCTTTTTAATTGAAAAAAATTAACCCCTGAAAAAATAGCCTACTTAGAACATATACTAAGCATGTTGAAAATGAGTTTATTTACGAAGACTTCTTATTAGAGAAGGTGTTATTGATAAATAGTATGAATATTGGAGCAGTAACTACCACTTTGTGGTACCTCAGGAGGACTAAAGGGTAGTATAGAGTTAGGGATTATGGGTAACAAATTATCTTGCACGAGCAGCTTAAAGCATCAAGCATTCATTATCTCACAGTTTTTGTAGATCAGGAATTTGAGGATGGCTTAGCATGATTCTGCCTCAGACATTCTCAAGGAATTTGAGCTAAGTTGTCACTAGCAATTGAAAGTTTAAGTGGGACCTATACAAGTCACATGACTATTGGATGAGGGTCTCAATTCCTCAGCAGCCGTTGGCCAAATGCTTTAGTTCCTTGCCCCCTGGGCCTCCTTTCATGGGTTAATGAGTGCCCTTCCAACTAGGCAGATGGCTTCCCTTGAGTAAGTAGTTAAAAAGAGAAGAAAAGGAAGCTATAGCCATTTTTTCTTTTTTAGTTTTTATATTTGGGGGGGTCTCTTACAGCTCTTATCACAATCCATATATTTATTCATTGTGTCAAACACATCTGTACATATGTTGGCATCATCTTTTCCAAAACATTTTCTTTCTGCTTGAGCCCTTGACATCAGCTCCTCATTTTCCCCCTCCCTCCCCAACGTCTCCTTGATAATTTATAAATTATTTTGTTAATTGTTCATGTCTTACACTGACCACTGTCTCCTTTCTCCCACTTTCTTGCTGCCCATCCCTCTGGGAGGGGGGCCATCTGTCAATTATTGTGATCGGTTCCCCCTTACTGCCCCCCACTCTTCCCTTACCCTCCTAGTATTGCTGCTCCCCTTATTGGTCCTGAGGGTTTATCTGTTCTGAACTCCCTGTATGGCGAGTTATTATCGGTACCAGTATACTGGTACATGTTCTGGTCTAGCCAGATTTGTAAGATAGAATTAGGGTCATGTTAGTGGGCATGAGGGTGGGGGAAGGGAAGGAAGCATAAAATAACTATTGGAAGGTTGTGTGTTTTGTTGGTGCTATACTGCACCCTGACTGGATTGTCTCTTCCTGTGACCCTTCTGACAGGGGGTGTCCTGTTGAGTACTGGTGGACTTTGGGTCTCCATTCTGCCCTCCTCTCATTCCCATTGATATGATTTGTTTGTTTGTTTGTTTGGTTGGTTGGTTGGTTTTGTTCTTTGGTGCCTGATACCTGATCCCATCGACACCTCATGAGCACACAGGCTGCTGTGCTTAACAAATTCATTTCTATAGTATTATATCATCATTTGCACAATATTTTACTCATTAGAAATGAACCACTAAATTGACTGCATATACTCAATGGGAGTGAATTAAATTCTGTCTCAGAATGTGAGAATTCTCTAATAATTCCTCGATACTTTTTACCACCACAATAACATTCTGAAACACCTGCTATCAACTTCATTCGTCTGTTGATCCTGAACTAACTCAATGCCATCGATTTCATTCTGACTCAGAGTGACCCTATAGGACAGAGTAGAACTGCTCTTGTGGGTTCTGAGACAGTTAACCTTTTCCAGGAGTAGAAAGCCAACAGGCAGAGACTTTCAAACTGTGCACCGCTCCATGAACAGGCCAATGTGTAACCAAATACTGCCAGAGCTCCTGAATTGAATTAGCAGTGACAAAACCTAGTGCACACTTCACAGCTGTAGGCAGGAGTTAGCATGTATTTTTGAAGGCAATATTCTTTTAGGTGTCCTCTTTAAAATTTTATTTCCTTAACTCACCTCTGATTCTCACAAATATCAAATATATTCTCTTAAAAGGCAACCTCATCTTCTGGCAGCATAGGCACATGATAGGTCAAGAGGTTATATATATAGCAGGGACAATAGTTCAAAGATGATGAAAACCAGCACTAGTTCTTCATGGATTTAGAAATGTCCTACGTAGATGCTCTCCACTTACTATTATTTAGTAGGAAAATACCATTTTCACTCTGGAGAAATATTGCAGGATGATTGGAATGCAAAATATCCTAGAATTAACTATATAGAGAAATCTTTAAAACTTGATAACACAAATTCTTTAAATAGCTGGAAAATCTATACTCAGCTGGCCTAAAGTTCCTCTAACACTCCATAATACGGAGAGTTATTCGTCGGCATCATATCAAGGTGGAAATATCCTGACAGTTATTTCTAAATCAGGTATCATGAAGTCCTATGCTTTTCATAAGCTTTGGTAGTGTGATGTTTCTGTTATTGCAATTGAAGCACATTCTTGCATTTATCTGGTGATAAAAGAGGGTCACTTTAAGATGCATGTGAATGGTTTTGCTAGCATTGAGTTGATTTCAACTCAGAGACCCTTTCGTACAGAACAGAATATTCCCTCTGGGTTTCCAAGACTATAAATCCTTACTGGAGTGGAAAGTCTCATCTTTCTCTGTGGATCGGCCAGTTTCAAGCTAATGACCTTGTGATCAGTAGTAACCCGAAGCAAAACTATCAAGAATAATGCTGCTCCAGCCTTGGACGTGTTCCTGTTTCCATCTCGTAGGCGGCATAATCTGTGTCTCATGGTATCTCCCATGTTTACTACACACATGTTGCAGTCTCCTCTCTTCCTCCCTCCGTACTAAGTTGCTCGTAATTTCAGCTCTTCACGACTTGCCTTGCCATGGTGGCTTCTTCAGCCTTTCCATACAACATGCCTTCCTTCTTTCAAGTCGTAGTCAGTGTGGGCTCCGTCTGTGGGATGTAAAGCTCCTTCCCATCTCTTCACTTAAGGAGGTCTGGCTGGAATGTACAGATGTACAGGGTGTGCAAAACACTGTTTCAGATAAGATTGTGGGTAAATTTGTTCTTTTCCGTAGAGGATTGTAGGCAGGGCAGGCATTCAAGTCTTGGTTCATCTAATATATTGCTAAATAAATCAATGAATAAATGAATATAACATTTTAGTCCTATCTCTTCCATGACTTTCCCATGAAATGATATGTTTGTTAATTCATTTGTCAAAGAGAGATCAATTTGATCATTTACTAAGTAGATCTATTGAAAGCCTATTTCCCGTGCAGCCACGTGAAGGGGAGGTGTAGGGTAAGGAAAGATACTTGAGAAGCCTGTAGCCTTCAGATGCTTTAGTGGTTAGTGAGTGAGATAAGGTATGCAAGCAGATTAGTATGGTTAGAAGAAGAGAACTTAAACATATAGCAATTTGGGTTCAGATTAGAATTAGGTAAATCAGAGATAATAATGCCTGTCTAAGTGCCTCACAAGAGTCCGTCCCCTCCCCCCAAATAGAGTCCCTAATAGCGCAGTGGATTAAGCAATAGGCTGCTAATCCAAGGTTGGCAGTCAGACTCCACCAGTCATTCAACGAGACAAAGATGAGAGCATCTACTTCTGAAAATGTGTACAGAGTGGAAGCCCCGGGAGCCACTCTACCTGCCCTGTCGTGAGGCGGTGCGTTGGTATCAGCTTGCGGGCAGTGTGGGAAATGCTTCACAGTACTGAAGACATGGTCACCACACTAACTGACACACAACGGTTATGAAACAACACAGTGTGAGTAATTTTGAATATAACACTCTCGCTTATGAGTAAAGTGGTGATTGATGATTGAGCAAAAACTTTTAAAGGTGGTCTCAAGCTATTTAAAGCATTTAAAAAATTGTTTTATTAGGGGCTCATACAACTCTTACCACAATCCATCCATACATCAATTGTGTAAAGCACATTTGTACATTCATTGCCCTCATCATTCTCAAAACACTTGCTCTCCACTTAAGCCCCCGGCATCAGCTCCTCATTTTTCCCCCTACCTCCCCGCTCCCACCTCCTTTATAAGGCCTTGATAATTTATAAATTATTAGTTTTTCATCTCTTGCCCTGTCTGGCGTCTCCCTTCCTATTTAAAGCATTTTTATAAGACCCTTGGAACCTTTGTCCAAGTAGTATGTGGCAAAATTTAAACTTGTTTTCCTCAATATTTGAAAATAAATTTGAATGTAAATTTAAAAAGATAACACGAGAAACAGGATGTGTCACTGTAATTGACTGAATATTGGCCTCCCTCCCCCCCAAAAATGCATCATATCCACATGGTACCTTAGAACGTTATCTTGTGTGGAACAAAGATATTTTCAGATGTTACTAATTAAGTATTTTGAGATGAACTCAATTTGGACTTAGAGCAGGTCTAAATCGATGACTGGTGTTGTTTGTTATAAGAAGAGGGAAGGATCCAGAGAAGTATATACAGCAAAGAAGGGCATGTGAAGATGGTGGCAGAGATTGAAGTTACACTGCAAAAACCCAAGAAAACCTAGATCCTCTAGGCATTGGAAAAACAAGGACGGAGTCTCTCCCAAAGCCTTCAGAGAAGCATGGCTTTGCTCAGCTTGATTTCAGTCCTCGCCTGAACATCCAGTATATGACCACTTCCCGTGGCAGCCCTAAGAGTCAACACAGTAGGATATAGCAATGATTAATTCCTGGGAAGTCAATTTCTGGTCAGAACTATGTTGTTCACTGTTTTTACGATCTTGCTTAAGTCTTTTGAATTCCTAGGCTCAGTCTTATGTGGAAACTTGAGATGACCAGAAGAAAGATTCTTGAAGATCCTGGTAGCTGTTTGATTCTAGTAAGTCAGTTCCAACTAGTCAAATAGTTGCATGCCACTACAGAGGCTGTTGTATATACATTTTAGAACCAAACCACAATTTAATAACAGCACACAGAAACCACAAAGCCTCCTAATTCTGTTCCATTACTAATTTATCAGGGGCTAAAAGCAACCAAATTGAGGATTCCATGCAGACAACAAGACCTTTGAGATGCAAGGGACGCATCATTTAAAGGGAAAGCATTACCTTTCTGAAATAATGGCCAAGCGTATGGAGAGAGTACTCTGAAAGAGAACAGTACAGAAACAGCTTAAATGTTCCAAATAGAAAAGCTTTTAGGTGGGACATCGGAGGGGTAAAAATAGCTTCCAATAAGTTGATTTCACCAGTATCCCTTTGTGTGTTTGTTGGTCTGGGAGAAATGGAGATTAAGGTAAATAATGATTTTCCACAACATAGCAATGTTATGTTCCTTATTTAGGAGAAATTATCTTCTAATGTTGATAAAGAAAGCAAAAAGACATCGTCATAGTCCCTGGACAACGATGGTTTCTGAAAGGTCATGTGCACAGGGCTATTTGTTTCATCACTCTCACCGCACGTGTTTTGCCTCTCTAATGCTTGTGACTTTGACACACAAACAAGGAACTAAGATACAAACTGAATGTGCCTTTGCGACTGAATTTAGTATGTTTTGAAGGATAACAAAGAAACTAAAAATCAAATAACTCTTGCTAAATAATTATATTATATATTAACCCTTAAAAATGCTCCAGAGTGTCAGTGTACCTATTTGGAGCATTAAATGAAGCAGTGGTTTCCTGACTTAAAGCAATGTAAAAGATATATGTTAAAGCAATGTTTAACATATCCCAACAAAATGGAAAATACATTTGTTCAGTCTCGGTACTAACACTGTTCAGTGATGGAAAATTCAACACATATGTTTTCTATTATTATTAACATCATATACATATGGAAAATTGAATGTTAAGAGGAACATTTCATCTAACAAAATTGAGTTTTATAAATCTTTAGAGCTGACCATAAACTATAAAATATAAAAGAACACTTAAAGATTCAGTTCATAAAAAAAATTGCAACTATGTTTTTGCTTATTCATACCTTAGGAGAAATGATGCACATAATTACTTAAAGATTATATTGTACATGGATTCTTCTCAACTGTATCTAGTGTCACTCTGATATTGTTGTTTAAACCTGATGTCACCCATGACTACAATCATTTTCTCTCAATCCCAGTAGTGTCCTCACAAACAGCACTTGCTGATTTTCAATTATTTAATCACTTCACCTATTCTTGTAGAAATGACTCAAGCTAATATCACTAAATAAAAAAGATATTCAAATGACAAATTTTGTCTAGTTCATCGTAGGTTTGATAAGAGAAAGGAGAGTGTAAATTTACAGATTTTACTAGAGACTACAGAAGTTATTCTTGGGAGTAGAATACTTGAATGAAAGGTTGTTTCTGGCATCAGTCAGCATATGTGATACACTAGAGCCAGGAAATGATAATATAACCCAATACGTTAGGCTTTCTATTAGTTATACATTTATAGAAAGGAACACAATATTCTTCAACAGGACATGTGATAACTTATTCACTAATATAATTTCAGATGTAACAATAAAGTAAGGGCATGAAACTCATGTTCATATATAC
>NW_022103920.1:71103762-71113433 GCF_000313985.2 Echinops telfairi
CCTCCCACCTTCCCTCTACCCTCCTGGTATTGTTACTCCCATCCCATCCCCGTGCTAGATTCTGTGTGTTGTGAGCTCTTATGTCTTATCTGTACCTGTGCACCTGCTCCATTCTAGTCCATGAAAGGCACAGGCTAGAAAGGCAGTACTGGGATCATGGTAGTGGTGGGGTGAGGAAGCCTCAAGGAACCAGAGGAATACTGTGTGTTTCATTGGTGCTTTGCCACACCCTGATTGACTCATCCCTTCCCCAAATCAGGTCATTTTTGTCGCACACTGTTACACAATCTTTTCAGACCCTCGAATAGAAAGCATGATTAACAGTCTAGCTTGGTGGAAAGAACTCCACATGCACTATTCCCCTCACATTAAAAACAAATGAGAATCATCTTGATTTTTAATTTCACTTGATGAGCTTCTTTAAGGTGAGGTGACTACGGATTATTTCACTGACTTGATTGAGTTTTGGTTTGGGGGTCATAAGAATAGCACCATGTCTCATCACCAGTAAAGACCCTGGAAAAAGGGGTCATGTGAGCTGTTCTTTCAAAGCTCGGCATGTTTCCATTCAATGCTCTTTTTCCTGGGCAGTCAGAACCCAAGGCACAGATTTTACAGGGACTCTTCTCACTCCCAAATCTTCTGCTAAAATTTGCTGACCCAAAAACCAAGATAGTCCCATAGTGCTGTTATTGTAAACTGAGTTGCTACATGCTTGTCTAATGGGAAAACTGCGTACTATGAAAGCTCCGCCCAGCTTTTTTTTTGTACTCCCTAATATATTGATCTCAATAAGAACTTATTAGAATTAAAAATGAGTAAATAAATATAATAAAAGACGAAATTAGCCATGTACCAATAAGGACTAAGTGGTATATTTCCATAGTTTTAGAAAATACCCATTTAAAAGAAGAAAAGTACTTTAGCTGAGGAATATAACCACAGCATTTGCATATAATTATTCAATTAAGATATATATATTCTTAATAATTAACCACTTAAATTTTTCTAAACAGAAAACCTAAGGTTCAAAATTATGTCCAAACCCAGAACTCCATCCTCCTTGTTAGCAGACACTGATAAATCATATTTTCATCAGTGCATTGTGTAGCTCTATTGGCCATGAGTATAAAGTGATAAACCTAAATCCATGAACAACACACGATCTCCTCAACTTCCAACTCAGGCCTGGACAAAGAGTTTTCACTCAATAGAAATTTTTCATATAAGTACTTAATCAAAACAAAATTTGATTATGAGAAATTTTCCTATCAGTATACTCAAAGGCCCTTTATTATACTTCCACATGAACTTACTTCAAATAAGTCAGATTTATTCTTGAATCTTTCTACATTTTCACTTTCTAATTGCTTTCATCCAGAGAAAAGCAAACATGTAGCAAACAAGAGACAGAAGCACAGGAATCCTGCTGGCAGAGAGGGTTAGTGGCTGCTTTGCAGGAGAAAGATGAGACTTTGCTCCATCCACATATCATACATTTCAATATTCAATCCCATTCATAAGGCTTTTTCACCCATCACCACTATAATTCCAAGATATTTCTTCTTCCTTGTACTTGTCGATCATTCTCCATTTCCTGCCAACCTACCTGCCATGTCCCTTTGAAACCACAGATGTCTCTGTAGGTTTACATACCCTGGGCTTCATACAGAAAAGCATACAAAATGATTTATATAATTCTTGATACATATTCCTTTACTCATGAAAATATAAGAAGCCTTGAAACCCTGTTCCTATTAGCCTCAGATGCTACGGTGCTAATTTGTTAGTATGCAGATAATAGTTTACTATTTTCTATCATTCAAAAGTTTGATGTTATAAAATCTGTACTACTATGATGTCAATGGTTGACATTGTATCATTTCTTAAATTAGCACCATTATATGTAATCTTTCCCTGTTAAGAACTGCAGACAATCTAATGATAGACATTTTTCAGATCAATGATGCCACACTATGTTCTGATCTCATTACTCAAGTGGAGTAAGCCTGCTTATCATTGTTTTTCACTTGCATAACAACAAGTTATGCCACATCTACTCTCCTCAAACCAGCATCTTTAATAGCATTTCTTGATCTACCTTTTCCCCCTAAAATATTTTTTTATTTTAGTAGATAAAGTGAAGAAATAACACAGTATGAGATAAAGAATACAGCATATCTACATTAGAGAATGTTTTGATGCCATCACAAACCTATCTTTTAAAAATGTAATTATGTCTCAGGGGTGGATTTTAAATGAAAAATTTAACGATATAATTTTAGGTATATAGCAAGTTTCCAACTATGTGTTAAATATATATTACAAATATTAGAAATATTACATAGGGTATACTAAAATTATGGATGCATTGTCTAGATGACAATATTATGAATGAATTTATTTTTCCTTTAGTGCTTTTCATAATTATAAAGATAATAACAGTTAACATTTGGAGCTGATTATATGTTGGCTGCTTTGCTAAAATCTCTCCTATAGATTACCTCTTTTATAATCAAAATAATCATATGATATAAATACTATATCATCTCCATTTTATAAATAGCATAGAACATTTTAATTAAAAATATATTCAAATAGAGTAAATTGGAAAGTTCTACTCTTTAACATACACAACCACATTTACTCCATCTGTCGAGACTGTTTTTATTTTACATTCAATTGAACCTTATTTTTATTATACAAAAAGCATGTAGGCATAGTGTCTGACCTCCTCTAACATTACAAGAGGAAAAGAGGAGAATCAAAGTAATCAGTATTAGCTACCCAAAGTTGTTACCTATGCAGTGAAGTCACATGTTCCTCAACTCTCCAAACGTCCTACCAATCCTGACACCAACTGTCCATCCTCTAGCACTCTCTATTCTGCTGACTTCAATAATTTATTGCAATGACCACATATAACTCAAAAGATCACTCTTACTATAATGGGTTGTATTAGGAAAGCCAACAAGCTACAATTCAGGATTAGAGATGTTCATGATACAGCTCTTTGGTCATACAGCCTTGTTTCAGCATTGCCTATAGGCACATTTCTGTCTGACCCTCAATTGCGTGGGTTGTGTCTGCTTGGGAAATATTACAAAGCTCTTTCAGTATGTCCATTTTTTCTTGAAAAAATATTGAATTAATAAGAAGCATCAAAAGAATATGGATGGAATACACAGACACTGTACACAGAGACAATGAACCAAAAGGCACTTGTAGTCAACACTCAACTATTTCAAGAAGTAATATATGGATAAGAATCAATGGTATTCTTCTTGACATGATCGCTGAAGGCAAAGCAGGTGCATAAGCAAATGTGGTGAAGAAAGCTGATGGTTCCCAGCTATCAAAAGATATAGCGGCTGGGCTCTTAAAGGCTTGAAATTAACTAGGCGGCCAACTAGCCGGGACGCAACAATGCCCACACTGAAGAAGCACTCCAACCTGTGTGATCATGAAGTGTTGACGGGAAGAGGTACAGATATTCAAAAACATGCAACCAAATTGATATGAAGGGGAGTGGATGTAGTGGAGACCCAAAGTCCACCAGCAAGACAGTTCCTCTTATAAGGGCCTTATAACCCTACCTAATGGGATTGAACAACAGAACTGTATGGGAAGGGAAGGGATATATTGGAACAAGTAAGATATGTCAATAAGCATATTAATTTTAAAAAAAAGAATCAATGGTATTGAAGGAAGAATTCCACACTGCACTGAAAAACAAGGATCCAGAAATTAATGGAATACCTATGGAAATGTTTACAAGTGAATGAAGCACTGGAAGCACTCAGTGAAAAAGGAAGAATTTAAAGAGATGGATGACAAAATGGCTGCAACAATGGGCTCTGCACAACAACAACTAGGGGAATGGCACAGGACCGGGCAGCGCTTCCTTCTACTGCACGTGAAGCTGCTATGTGGTGTAACCAACATTTCATTTCAACGGCAATGAAAACAAACAATTTATATATATGTTATTTGTGCACCTGCCATTTCATGCATGCCAAAAAAGTGAATAGGATATAAAACTTTCTAATGTGTCCAATAGGTAAACCACTGGTTGAACCATGATTAATGCTGTAATATAGGAACTACTCGTGATATTGTTAGCAAGTGTACAATTCTGCTGGACGTGATTGAACTATGGAATGATATGATAGATGTATTAAATCCGAATTAATAATAATGTTTTTAAAGGAACAAAGTAATGGGAGGATTATAGTAAAGAAATGTTCCCTGGAAACATTTCTCAAAGAGAAAATATAGTCATTTCACTAGGTATTTAAGCTGTATCACCTCCTCTTTATAAAGGTTATTTTCAAATAAGAGCAGAAAACTAAAAGTTTATACAAACTGGTTTATTAGAAGCCAGGAAAATCGTATTTCTCAATGAGAGGCAGACACACTTTATATCCAAGGTATGAACTAGATGTCCACTAATGGTTCTAATAAACTGCACCTAATAATTCAAATTGTATATCACCTGGACACAAATGTTTACTGAACACTGCTTAGAAAAAAAGAGAAAAAATAGAAGAAGACCTGCATTTAGAACAGCTATTTCTGTATTATTAGAAATTATATGCATCAATGATAAGTTTGCTAATATTGTTTTAACTCCTTTTAGAAGTGGACAGTTATTAGATAGGGGAGACCTCCTCGTTTATTGACCTCCAACGTTTCAGTGTCAGAAATTATTATTTATAATTAGTGTTAGTGTACAGCTGAGCATTCTCTACTACGGTGGGAAACCCTTTGTGAAATTTACTTCATATAAAACACAATCCCTGTGAGCCCACCTTGCCCAGGGCTGAGGGGCTGAGTGGCATCACTTCTCACCATCGGAAACGTGGGTCTCTTTGAGCACTGAAGGTGCCTCTTTGTACGGGCAGAGTGCGCAGAACTGCTAACTAGAAACACCTGAGCTTCACCTGCTAGCATGGTGACAGTAGGAAATTAATTGCATCTAGGTACTGAATACTGAGAAAATTAAAAGAAAACATTTCTTTGGTACTAATGTCTTGTACTACAAGGAATGAAAATAATCACAGTTTATCATTGTATTTCAGAAATACTTGAATGATTATTGCCATTGAAACAAGGGACAGAATCGGAATTAGGAATTAGTTAAATGTTAATATGTTGTAAAAATGTTACTTAGTAACTTAGTAACTTTGTTATTTATATTTTTCATTACCCTAAATTTTCATTTTATGGTGTTTTTAATATGTTTAAAAGACATATTTTTCAGATCTTTCTTGATAGGAAACTTTCCTAAATTCATTGAAAATTGAGTGTCTGGATAATTTCTAATATTCCAGACTGTGTTTCAATAGCTTCAGTTATAAATACTTAAGCATATTATAACTTAACATATTTTTGTATTATTAGAATTATACAATTTGTGCCAAAAACATGAGACAGTTTTAGAAAAATGTTGCAATGGGCAAAAAGGCATCAAGAAAATGTATTTTTTCACCTGAAACCAACATATTTGCTACAAAGTAATATGGAACATATTACTTTTCATATTTACCACACTTTCTTATCTTAAGTGATATATACACATATGGACATTAAAGAAACTGTTTATTTTTGACATGTGGGCGAAGTGGGACATGTAGAACCATGTAATCTCAACCATCTCAGCATAAAACTTTTAAAATGCTCTAATGGTGATTTGCTCATTAGCAAAACCGATTTATTAACTTCTTAGTTATACATTACTCATGGCTTACAGCTTCTAAAATGTAAATGGGACATAGAATAGAAGTAAGATTTGGTAATACTGAGGTTGGTGATAGCTGACCAAAATGACAAAAACCTCGCTAGCTTAGCAAGTTTATCGGTCCCTCACTAACCCTTTAGAAATGTTTTAATAGTGTCTTGAGTCCTACATTTTCATACTCTTCTGTGAGGACTAGTTTCAACACAGTTAATGAGGCTTTGTGTTGTCACTTTTTCTATATTCAAAATTTATAATGGAAAATTTCTAAGAACTTGATGCTGTTCTAAAAATCTATCACCATCCTGAACAGACAGTAAATAGAAAATAATGATTTGAGGAAATAATATTCATCTCTTCTCCTGTAAGGAGCCCTGGTGGCACTGTGTGGGCTAGGTAGTTGACTGCTAACCCAGGGTCAGGTGTTCAAGCCCAGCAGCTCTTCTAAGGGAAAAGATGAGATTCACTATTTCCATAAAGATTTATGATCTCAGTAACTCTTCATAGCAGCGGTTCTCAACCTTGGGGTCATGACCCCTTTGGGAGTTGAATGACCCTTTCACAGGTGTTGCCCGATTCATAACAGTAGCAAAATGACAGTGATGAAGTAGCAATGAAAATACTGTTATGGTTGGGGGGGTCAGTATGAAAGGGTCGCGGCACGAGGACGGTGGAGAACCGCTGCTCTATAGGATCGTTATGATTCAGAATCCACTTCAGGATAGCTGGATTGATTGCATGGGAAAGTTGAACAATGAATAAGGAAGCCCACATAAAAAATCAACGCATTTGTATGATGGTGTTGACAATGCACATGGAAAGTGTCATGAACTCCCAGAAACAAACAAACCCAACTGTCATCGAGGAAGTGCAATCAGAATGCTCTTTAGGAATGCGGATGTGGTGACTTTATCTCATATTCTTGGCACATGCTCTCAGGAGAAATCAGTCTCTGAATAAAGACAACATGTTGGGAGAGTAGAGGCCAGCAAAGGAGAGGAAGCTGCTCAGGGAGAGGGCCTGATGCAGTCAGTGCCTGCAACAAGGGTGCCAACATAATAACCATGAGGAGGCCTAGGACCGGGCAGTGTTTCAGTCTGCTGTGCAGAGGGGTGCTATGGGCCGGGGGCTAACAACAAAAGAACAGCAGCGCAACAATGACAACAAGGCACATGTCTTTCTGAGAGAAACTGTCTGCAGTCATCCACCGATTGCAGAAAATTTAAACATTTTCTTTGGAATAAATCTATGTATTATGAGCTGGAAGCTGAGCAGCAATATTTTTGACTTGTCATTGCATGCATCTACAAAGCAAACAATATCGGTGATGTTAATTATAGTCATTTTGATGTGGAATCATCACCACTGTCTGCTCTCAAATTCTTCCATAACCTACCTAATTAGAAGAAGTCCCTTAGGTATGGATGGCAAGGTGACATTTATATCTTCATGCATAGTAGGCCTAACTGAGAAATGCTGTCATTTACTTGTGACCAATGGAAGAGTCATAAAAATAAAGTGCCCTATACATTTTGAAGACAATCCTTTTCTTTTCGTCGCTGCTATTTTTTCTTCTGCATTTGACTTCTAGACATCCGCTTTATTCACACCCCTTCACTTCCCATCATTTTCCTTCATGTCCTTGCCGAGTTAGCCAGAGTCAGCCTTTGGTTGTTAGTCAAACTCCATAGGCAATTCCCTCAAGGTTTTCATTGTTTACATGAAAGCATCCAAATGTATAGCAAATAGACCAGCTGGAAACCTCCCCGCAGACACGCTCATCCTGGATGTGTTGTCTTGGGTCAGTCCGGTTCTGCTCTCAGAAAGAACAGCCCACACCCATATGTACTGATGCTCCTGTATGGTAGAACTGCAATAGCATCCACATGGGCTGGGCCTCAGCCAAGCCTTAGCCCTGAGTGCACACAGTGAGAAAGAAAGATGTGAAATTGACAGAGTCTTGGAGTACTGTTTGCAGCATGCTGTTCTTTGGCATAGTTCTTTAGAATGCAAGAACAGATTTCTCCAAATTTTCCCAAGACAAGTTGTTTGTTATATAATCAGGCTTTAAAAATGACTATAGATTTGAAAGAAAGTGATTAATGTAAACATTGATTGTAGATATTGTGGAAATTGTTTTAAAATATTGCAACAGAGACTTTGACTTGAAGTAATCAAGCAATTTTCATAACTTGCTAAGGCGAAAAGAAAGCATTAGTGATGGACACAAACAGTGATCCATGACCCTGATATAAAGAGCCGAAGGGAGGAACTTACATTCAAAGTAAAACGATCAGCTCATGAAGAAAATATCATTGGGTGCATTTAATAAATATTACTGGCCTCTCAAAAAGATGAAAGTATATACACATGAAAATCCGTATATATTACATACTACTAAATTTATTTTTAAAGTGAGTGCTGCGTATAATTTATGTTTATGCCTTGAAGATGACTGTGATAGGCTAACAATACACGATTAATCAGTAAATACGATTGTCCTAAATTATTTGAAAGAACATCAATCATATATTTTTAAGTCATAACACCCTAGCAGAGAAAAATAATATCATTACAAAATTATTGTCTTAGTTCAGTGTTTAAATATAATTTCTTTTTTGTATCACTATACTTAAAAAATAAAATTATAACAAAATTAAATGAGCAAATTCCCCCCAAATTATTCAAAGCAATCCTGTATGGATGATGTGGTTAGAGGAATATATGTTTAGACTCTTGTGAATACCTTGTGTATCAGTCTGGGTAGACTAGAGAAACAAATTCATAGACACTTGTATGTATATAAGAAAGAGGTTTATATATATATATATATACAAGAGCAATTGAACATTGAGAAAACTTTCCTGCCCAGTCCAGATCAAGTCCATAAGTCCAATATTAGCCCATATGTCCGATACCAATCTATAAAGTCCTCTTCAGACTCACAAAACATATGCAATGATGCTGAATGCAGGAAGATCACAGGTCAGTGGGTTGGAAATCTTGTGGATACAGTGGCGTTGTAAACATCTCAGTGCTGACAGGGGCTCTACATGGCTTCTCCAGCTTCAGAGATCTGGTTGCATCAGGGTAGGTCCATGTGGCTTCTCAAACTCAGGGTAGTAGCATAGTTCCATGCATCTTGTCAGCTGCAATGTCCCCCAGGGAGTGAGCAGAGAAAGAGAATGTTTCCCGCTTCCAAGGAGGAAATCCAGCAATTCCCAGAATCCTTAGGGGAAGGCCACGCCCATGTAGAGACCTCATTTGCTATGATCTGATTGACAGACTGGACTCCACCCCATCACTCTTAATCCTCTCAAGTCCCAAATTCACACCAGATTATGTAACTGCCACACCTTGTAAAAAGACACATGGTATTCAGAGTGTATCATATCATTATTAATAAAGAAAATTGCTACATTTTTCTGTCTTTCATGTTCATTACATCAGAACTGTCCACCAGGACTAAGTCCAACCAAGTCCATTGTCCTCCAGGTGATTGTGACTCATGGTGACACGAACGAACGAGGAGATCTGCTCCATGTGGTTTCAAAGATTGTCATCTTTGCAGAAGCGGCTTCCTACATCTTTATTCTTCAGGGAATTGGAACTTCTGATCTTTCAGCTGTTGTTGAAAGAAATGCAGCGTGGTCACCCACTCTCCTCACAATTGTTCCTATGCGAGAGCCCATTGCTGCAGCCACGATGTCAATCCATCTCACTGAGGACCTTCCCCTTTTTTTCTAACCCTCGACTTTACCAAACATGATGTCCATCTTTAAGTTAGTCATCAATAATGGGACTGACAGTTCCGGGGGGACATGGGAGAGGGGGAGGAGGGGGGAAGGGAAGAGGTGATAACAAACCCAGGGACAAGGGAACAACACGTGATCCAAATTGGTGGGGAGGTGGGTGTGGGAGACCTGGTAGGGCA
>NW_022103920.1:71114793-71168309 GCF_000313985.2 Echinops telfairi
AAAAAAAAATTAACTAGTGTGTCATCTGGGATCCTCAGTCAAGACCATACCCTCATTACGTGATGTGCAAGAGCTTTGCAAAGATTTGCAATATCAAGTGCTACATCTCAATCCAATTGTATGCAGCACTTCTACAGTTAATAGACATTAACAGCTAAGTTTATTTCTTTAATTTTTAGTTGATCATAAACATCTTGAATGACTACTTAGGAGGGTTTAAAGCCATGTTCCTTCCCTGATTACAAGCACATGGCAAAAAAGTTTGGGCCTGGTCTGACCCAAAAACCCAATGCAGGCTCCAAGAAAAAACTGTGTGTCTTGTTCCAAACAACCTCAAATGTTCAATGCACAAAATTCCTAGAAATACATTGGAAACTAAGAAAGGGGATATTAAATCCCTTAGCACTTTTCACAAAAGACATAGAATCGATCTCCAGAGATCGACCATTCAATGGTCTATCAGAGATAGACAGGATCTCTACAGAGCTAGACAGGATCTCTACAGAGCTAGACAGGATCTCTACAGAGCTAGACAAAAGACCATGCTGTCCTTTCATCACTCTGTCACAATGGTCAACCACGTCTCGGGTAGGTGAGATTCATCTCCAATTAGAACATTTAGCGCAGGTGACTTCTTTGACTTTAGGCCTGGTCTGAAGTCTTTAAGCTGTGAGGAAGCAAGCATTATTCAATAAGGTCCTGTTTACAGATATAACCCAAACATATTGGTGACTTACAGCCATCACTTTTTTTTTCTTAGTTACAATGAATATATATGAGATGTAGCTATGGCTGTACTAAATGTTTGTTGCCTCAGATCTCCCATCTACCGAGGACATTCGGGAATGTGACAGAGATATAGGAGGACACAGTGACTCTGCATAGTCTCTGAAAACCTTTGTCCAGAAGAGATATCAATAGGAAAAGCATATCTCATGGTACAATGGATGCCATTAGGATATACAAAGAAATGTAGGCCTTCTTTTTTTCTAACAGGAGCAAGTATTTGTAAACAATAATATAGACTACCATAGGTAGCATTAGACAACACATATTTTATAATGAAGAATCTGTTATTATTAACTTAAGTGAACATGTAATACAAATAGATATTTCAGCCAACTATTCATGATCAACCAAATTGACTAAAAAAAGAAGATGAATTTTGAAAACGATGAAGTATTAGAAAGGAAATATCATTCTATCAACAGAAATAGTCAAATATTGTTCTGTGTTACCAAAAGGAATTAAAACATTAAGTATTTTTTAATTATAAATTCAAAACATTTCTGTATTTCTGACCATGGTATAGGGAAGAATTTCAGTCTATGTTTCAAATAATCTCACAAAACTGCATAGCTTCAAATGAAATGGACGCTAATTTTCTTCTCATATTTTGGCTCGTTGTCATTTCATTTCGTTTAGGAATATTGAGACTAGCTCAGTCAGTCCTCTTGCCCTTTAAGAAATCTGTAGTCTGGGTAGAGATAGGCCCTCATGATAATCTTAGTGTTTCTCACTAGGATCTTTATTTCAAGAGACAGTTTTTCATTTTTATCACTTTATGGTACCCAGAAAACAAATCCTAAATTTAGAATATCACTCTTGGAAAAAAAAAATTAGGGATAATTTTTATTGTAAATTCCAGGAATCCAGCTAGATGATGTATCCAGTGTAAGCGGAAATGTCTGCTTACTAGAGAAACACTAGAAGCAGACACCAAAGGCCCTGTCGTCCTAAACCTTCTGTTCTCTGAGCAGAAGATGACATCATCATTTTAAACAACAAACCCAACGCTGGCATGGAGGCCCAGGAGCCAATCTCAGGAGTCCTACATCGAGCAACTTCTAGGAACTATTAGTAGCATCTTCTATTTATCTCCTTTCAAAAATTTTTTTCCCCCAATAAAGACATAGCTCTGATGGACAAACCTTCACTCTTGTGTTGTACATGTGAAAAAAATAATTTTTGTTCAATAATGTTGGTTTCAAGGGAGTAACCTTATTTTTTTAAAGTTTGTTAACTTCAGTATTTATATTCAAGAGTCCCTTTCTGCATGGTTTCTCCATGTCTGCATTCTCATCTCTGGTGACGAGGGCATGGTTCATTTGAACTGCTGGCATCCTTCACAAATGGCGCTGTCTGTCGGCACTGACTCAGAATGTGCAATGCAGTAAGTTGCCTTCCACACAGCATGGGAGCATATGCAAGCTGTGAAAAGTGGCACAGCAATGCTCCTATTCTGTACTGGCTGAACATATTTGCTCATGCTTATATCTTGGATTGACTATAATTCAAATTGGGGTTGTTTTTTTTTGCTTTGTTTTTATAAAATAAATTGTTACAAAATAAATGGCATATTTTAACAATGCTTTTGAGCCTCCAAATAGAAAATGCATTTTTAGGCAGATCAATATCATTCACTGTTCAGAAGTATCAATGTTTAAGTCAGCAGGCAGGGCTACATTTGATTAAATGGCTCTTCTGATTCAAATCCTGGAGGGGGGAAGTTACTTATGGATAAATTGTGCTTCTATCCCAAGAAAACTATTTAACCTGTCTGCACTTAGAAAGTGTTTTTGCTTACCTGCTGCTGTTTGATTTCAAACCATGAAATGAGAGATTTCTATCTTTTAAAGCTTGGTTTCTTAGAGGTGCTGTTTTTGACAGTGGTTGCCACTTTATTAAAGAAAGAACAAGACAGCCAAGTAGAGTTTGCACCACTGCTAACAGCACCCTAGGCCATCTATTCATGATGCGAACAGAACCTATACCTCACCCCAGGTACAAAATCGAACTCAAGAGGGATCAAATACTTAAATATAAATCCCACAGATATAAAGATGATTGCTGAGAAAATAGGGACCTATTTTCAGGCCTGACTTCAGGGCCTACATATACTATCAAATATAATGAAGAAAAACCACAGTAGGTAAGAAAAAAAAAGATGCCTGAAACCTACTAAAAATAAGACACATACGTGCACCAAAAGCTTCATGGAAAGAGGTAAAAGAGTGGGAAAATTTTTCTTGACAATTATACAGTAGATGCACTACTATCTAAATATCTGTTGAAAATAGAATTCACTTCATAGAAAATGGAATTCACTACAGCTCAGGGAGAGGGACATGTCTGATCAGAGCACACATGCGCAAATGAAGGGGGAGGAAGAGAGAGTGGAACACATCCTGGCCCACCAAGCCTTGACGAAGCTATTCCTTCTCAGAGCAGCCAATGCATAGAGAGGATCATAGGGCCGGCCCCACTACCAGACACGACATCCCACATTGACCCATAGCGCTACGGGGACAACAATGGGGACAATACTGGAGACACAGTACAGGAATTGTGGCTGATCTGACCTCACCACACTGAGGAGAAACACTAAGGGCGTGCACAAGAACAGTAAGGGGAGCAGAGCAACAAAGTCTCCAGGGAGTACCAAAATAGACTTTGGGGCCAGGGCATGGCACCCCATCAGACTCGACCGGAAAACACTCCTAAAGGTAAACAGATCTTGAACAATTTACAGACATTTCTTTTTGTTGTTGTTGTTGTTTTTTGTTGTTGTTGTTGTTGTTTTGTTTTCTTTTGTTCTGTCTTGTTTTGTGCATATTATTATCTCTGCAGGTCTACCTAGATAAGATAGGCAGGATAAACAATCTAGAGGAGGAAACAACAGGACCATTCCAGGAGGACGTGGGAGAGGGGGAAGCGGGGGAAAGGAAGTGGGTGTTAACAAAACCAGGGACAAGGAAACAACAAGTGATCCAAAACCAATGGTGAGGAAGGTGTAGGAGGACTAGTAGGGCTTGATCAAGAGCAATGTCTCCAAGAGGAATAACTGAAACCCAAATGAAGGCTGAACATGAAAGCGGGACAAGAAGAAAGTAAAAGGAAATAGAGGAAAGAAGTAGGAGGCAAAGGGCATTTGTAGAGGTCTAAATACAGGCATGTACATATGTAACTGTACTTATATATGATGATGGGGAAATAGCTCTATGAGCCTATATTTATTATTCTCATATTAAGGTAGCAGATGGATATTGGGACTCAAGTACTCCCTCAATACAAGAACACTTTGTTCTGTTAACCTGACATTCCATAATGTTCACCTTCCCAACACACTTGCTGAAGGAAAAGCAGGTATATAAGCAAACGTGGTGAAGAAAACTGATGGTGCCTGGATATCAAAAGAGATAGCATCTGGGGTCTTAAAGGCTTGAAGATAAACAAGTGACAATCTAGCTGAGAATCAACAAAGCCCACATGGAAGAAGTAGACCAGCCTGTGTGAGCAGGAGGTGTTTATAGGATCAGTTATCAGCCATCAAAGAACAAAAAATCATATCATTGTGAATGAGGGGGTGTGCAGAGTGGATACCTAAAGCCCATCTGTAGGCAACTGGACATCTCCTTATAGAAAGGCTGTAGAGAGGAGATCAGCCAGTCTGGGTGCATTATAGCACCAATGAAACATACAACTTTCCTCTAGTTCTTTAATGCTCCCTCCCCACCCCACCCGCCACTATCATGATTCCAATTCTACCTTACAAATCTGGCTAGACCAGAGGATATACACTGGTATAGATAAGAGCTGGATAATCAGGGAATCCAGGATAGATGAACCCTTCAGGACCAGTGGTGAGAGTTGCCATACCAGGCAGATAAGGGAAAGGTGAGGGAGAAAGGGGGAGACGATCACAATGATCTACATATAACCCTCTCCCTGGGGAGTGGACAAAAGGAAGTGGGTGAAGGTAGACACCGAGCAGTGTAAGACATGAAAAAAATGATAAATTATCAAGGTTCATGAGGGAGGGGGGAGCGAGGGTGGGTGAGGGAGGAGAAAAATGAGGGACTGATACCAAGGGCTCAAGTAGAAAGAACATGCTTTGAGAATGATGATGGCAACAAATGTACAAATGTGCTTGACACATTGGATGTATGTATGGATTGTGATAAGAGTTATACAAGTCCCCAATCAAATGTTTTCTTTTGTAAAAAGACTTTTAAAAAAGAAAGGAAATGGTAATGTCTCAATAAGAAAATGATGAATCATGGAATTAAAAAGTGGTCAAAGGACATGAACAGACAGATTACCAAAGATGCCCTCCAAATGGCCAACACAGACATGAAGAAGTGCTTGTGATCACTAGTCATCCAGGAGATGCAAACCAAAACAAAAATGAGATACCACTTTAACCCCAAAATGACAACCACGTTGAAAAAACCAGTAGCAAATGCTGGAGACCCTGGGGAGCACCTGGAACCTCATAAGCTGCTGGCGGGTTTGATTTTGTACAACCACTGGGGAAAGTCATATGGCACTAGCTCAAACTACTAGAAATTGAAATTCCATAGTACCCAGCAAACTCTCCACTGGGTAGATATCCTAAAGAAGTAAAAGTCCTAACACAAACAGACATATGCACACCCATGCTCATTGTAGCATTATTCACAATAGCAAGATGGAAACAACCTAAATGCCTATTAGTGGAAGAATGAATAGAGAAACTTTGGTGCATATTCACAATGGAAGATGCATCACTAAAAAGCAATGATGAAATATGAAACACCTTGTGGTATTGATGGAGAATATTTTGCTGAGTGAAATTAGCCAATCACAAAAGGACAAATATATGAGAGGAGGAAAAAGATAAAATTTTTCATATCGAAGAGAACAGACTTTGGGAATTGACAAGTAGGGAAGGGCAAGGGAGGAGAAATGAAACAATGAGCTAGACTGTCATGGTAAAATATTATGTCTCTGTGGTGATAGAAGTGGAGTAATACCTCTCAATCAGGTCACAGCCTGATGATGCCTTCCTGTGGATGTACCCTTTGTATAAGAGCGACATGGCGGACTTAACCTTCCTGCTTGCCTCTTCTTCCTGCCCTGTGGCCTGCCAACCCCGAGAACTGAGGTGCCCTGCCATGTGTCTGCAGACCTTGGATCCACACAACTTTGAACTCAGCAGCCGGTGATCTCCCAGCTTCCCACTTCTCTTCCCTCTTCATCCCCTGACAGCTACCAGCTGTGAGTCTGAAGTGGCCTCCGGCCAGCATCAGACCCATGGACCTGAGTTGGGTTGCTTTTTTGATATAACATTATTTCTTGATATAGAGTCCTTTATATGAGCATTACTGATCTTGTTTATCCAGAAAACTCAACCTAACCCAACAGATGCTAACTTGAGTGAAATGGAAGATACCAGTGCATAAGACATCAACGAGCAGGTGAAAGATAAACTATTAGGGGATTAGTAGTCATTTAAATTGTTGACCACAAAGCTTATGCTCTTAAATGTAAACCTCCACCTAATTTAAAATAATTTTTTAAAAGTAGTTTTTCACTGTACTTGTCATTTGTTGACTGAGCAAATGAAAACTGAAATGACTGCATGCTAATCATTCTTAGGATGGAAGAAAAAACTAATATTTTAATGGCTACATTAATATGACCTTTGAGTATATGTTTTTAGATGATTCATTTTATCTTTTATTTAGGGATTTTGCTATGTACTGAATATATACATTATTAGTTTAATGTGTGTATTATGCTTCACACAACAACCATCACTGATAGTTTGGAAATAAAGCTTCTTTCATGTAAAAATAGAAAAAGTCTCTGGAAACTAAGCCAAGATAGATTGTTTACCTAAGTGTGCAGGTGCATGGCAAAAATACCTCAGTGCACAGATTCTGCAGGGCTGCTATGAATAAGAATTTGCTCAACTGCAGCGGCTTAGATGAAAACAAGCAAGAAACCCTGAGACTTCTTCCTCTGACACTCTCTCAAATGCCACATGGCCGCTTTTTTATGTCCCATTTCTTTCTCGGGTCACTAGATGCCTCCCTTCTTCATAGAGCAGACACTAATGTCTTATATGTGTCTGACATATTTTCATAAATAGGTCATTTATTGATATTTTCCTAATAACCATGAAAAATGTTAAGGCAGAAAGAAAAATGAAACAAGCAAGCACATCATTCTACTGTTACTCACGACCCTAAAATAATATGTTTTATTTCCTATATTTTTCTTTATCTAGTCCTTATCGCTTCTTGGATACTTTTGTCTAGATTCTTTCTAGATGCCACAAGGGGTCTTCAAAAACTCCTGGGAAAATACGTATTATTAAAAATCTGTGCTTTAATTTCAATTTTTACACCAAAAATAAACACAATATTTTATAACCTGTATGAACAGGATCTAGTTTGAGACACTAAAATGATAAGACATCAGTTTGAAAAGAGCTCCTAGAAGAACAATATGAATTCTGCTAAAATTGATTCCAAAACAAAGATCAAAATTTTGAAGAAGCTTGGTTGGAAGAAGGAAGAAAACATTGAGGCCTCATGAAAACTTTACGAGAGAATGACCCAAAGAAACCAGCAGTTGCCAAATGGGTAGCTTGTTCCCCCAAAGGCTGAGCTGATGTTGAAGCCAGAGTCCTGAATGACCCCTCATTCGCATCCATTTGTAAAGAAATGATCTTGCTTGTACCCTGATTGCAGAGGAACGGCGACTAAGAGCAGATAAAACAACCAACACCATACACATTTCAATTAGCTCACCTTAGCAAATTCTGTCTGAAAATTAAAGTAGAACAAATGTTTTGCTTTCTGAGTGCCAAAATTGTCGCGTCCATATCAGCTGTAGAAAAGAGCCAAATTTTCAAAGGAAATGTTAAACATGTTAGATGAAGGTCTTGAAGCATTTCTTTGAGGAATAGAACAGAAAATGAAATGTGACATTACTGCTATGACTGTACAGGCGAAGCACAATCAGAGCAATGGCGACCAAATTGTGAGGGCGGTGCAGCAAAAGCAAAAGCTGCTTAGGATGCTCAAAGCACTTTTCTTGTTGACTTTCTGGATGGCCAAAAGACAACAACATCTGCATGGAATGGCCCTGTTTTGAGAAAGTGAGTCAATGTTTTAGCCACAAAAAAAACCCAAAAAAACTTCTAGGAGATGTTCGCTGGCAAAAAATTTCTCTTCCAGGACAATGCTGATGCTCTTTCCTCTCCTCCAGCATGGATCATTTTGAGAAATTTCGGATGTTAAATCATTGAGAATCCACTTTACGGTCCTCATTTGGCACCTCCTAACTTCTTTTTGTTGCCTAGTCTTTAACAAAATAATAAAGGGCATCCATTTTTCTTCAGTTAATAATGTAAAAAGGATCATATTGATGTGGTTAATTTCTCAGGGCCCGAACTAGGTACTGAATGTACTGAATGGCTGGCATAACGACTTTGAAACGTATTTTGACCTTGATGAAGCTTATGTTGAGAAAAAATCTATATTTAGGTCTTCTAATTACATTTTCCCACAAGCTTTTTGAGGTATGTCTTCATATAAGCCAGAATGTCAACTACTTTTTTCTATGGCAGAGGTTCTCAGCCTGTGGGTCACGACCCCTTTGGGGGCCGAAGGACTCTTTCATAGGCCTGACTCATAATAGTAGCAAAAGTACAGTTATGAAGTAGCAACAAAAATAGTTTTATGGTTGAGGGGTCACCACAACATAAGGAACTGTATTAGAGGGTCACTGCATTAGGAAGGTTGAGAACCACTACTCTATGAGCACAGAGTTTACATATAAAAACTTCCAGTGGCCTACCCTCAAATGGATTCCACCAGTAATCTCAAATACTATGTAGTATAAACCCTTATTACATATTTTAGATATTATGTATTTTAAAGTGGAGAAAGACAAGGGTTTCTACTCTGATAGAGAGTAACCATCTCAAAAACCCATGGGCCAATGCTGCCCTGTCCTAGAGGGCTGCAATGAGATGGCATTGAATCAATGGCATTGAGTTTGGTTTTGGGTGATGCATTTTAAATCTTGCCATATCATTCCAATGTACATGTCAATATTATTTCTCTTTCTTCTCCACTATTCACCAGTTATTCATCAATCTTCTATTACATAATATAATTCATAGACTGACACATATACCAAAACAGAAACAAACTCATTGCCATAGAATTGATTCTAATTCATAGCGGCCCTATAGGACAGGGTAGAACTACCCCTGTGTGTTTCTAAGACAGCCATTCTTTATGAGAGTGGAAAGCCCCATCTTTCTCATCTTGGCTATTGTTTTTGAACTGCTGATCTTGCAGCTAGCAGCCCATCGTGTAACCACCATGTCACCAGGACCAAGTGTATCCATCACAAGACATTCAGAAATTAGCCCTGAAAAGTATCGCTTATTTCGTTAATAATTGTAAACTTATTGGATTCTATTATTGACTCTGTTAATGGCAGAATAATTTTAGCCAAACCTATAATATTCTCCTAACTTTATATTCTTTTTTCTACACAGGTCATTTTCCCCTCTAAGACTTCCCATTGCTGATTTTAATCTTAAACATATTGACATTCTAAAAGATATTCATAATTCCGTTTTAATAAATGTATCACTCATAAAAATGTCTCCTCTGTGGCTATAATCCTTCTTTGTTTCCTGGTTTTGAGTAGTCCTGTTTCTGTGATGAACAAGGAACTTTAAGATACCTCGTTTCCACTAGAGCTGTAAGATTCAGTGACTCAGTCAGTACAGACTTCATTAACCATTGCCTTCTCTGTCAAAGACGAAACTTGCCTTCAGTCAAATGGGCTTTCTTGAGGAAATCCTTTAGCTAGATGCAGATTTGATTTAATTTGAACTTTCCTATACCATTAGGCAGCAGTTTCACATGATATGCATAGCCTGTAATATATTTGTACATCTTTATCATGATTGTAATAGCCAAAGCTTTTGAAATAAAATATTGTACTTTACCTTTATTTTATCACTTTATAATATTTGAAATTTTACTTATATTAATATATGCATAGTTTAGAAATGTATTTTGGAAATCTAAAATCTTAAGATAGATTTTAAAAGCACATGTTAAATAATAACTATTGTTAGCGAGAATCTCTCATATGGCTAGGATGCATTTTTTAAAAATCATTTTATTGGGGGCTCATAAAATTCTTATCACAATCCATGCATACATCCATTGTGTCAAGCACTATGTACATTTGTTGCCATCATCATTCTCAAAACATTTGCCTTCCACTTGAGCCCTTAATATCAGCTCCTCTTTTTTGCCCCTCCCTCCCCATTCCCTCCTCCATCATCAAGCCGATGCATTTTAACAACAACCTAGGAACAGTTTATCCCAAGCATATATTTCCTGAGTGCACCTATTTTGGATATCCTACTTATAATTTTCAATCGCAATCCTGAGACTTAGTCATAGAAGACAATAAAAAAACCTCTCTTGACAACTATCATATCCAAATGTGTACATAGACCACAGATCTATTTGTCAAATGTGTACTCTATCTTTAAATGTAATGTCCTAAATCCATGTTTCCCAAACAGTGAAGAGTAACATTTTCAAAAGAAAAATTAGAGAGCTTTACATATTATAATGCATATTAGGTTATTAGGATGGATACCAATCAGAGGCAACTAATATAATCAGATATATAATATAAGCACATATATACATATTTAAAAGTATATGCACTTGTGCATACATATGCATATAATGGGGGTACCCCCCAGAAAACCCAGAATTTTTTTCAAATCTATGTATTTACATTTCTTTACAGAACAATCTTATCACCTTCAAAGTGCTCTGCATTACACTTAATACATTTGCAAATCTATGATTCAATTCTTAAAATCATTTTTTCTAACTCATCTATTTGGATGGCTGACAGCACCTCCCTCATTCCCCCCCCCCACCTCTTCTAAGTCATCACATTGCTGTCCTTTCATGTCCCTCTTCATTCACAGAAACAAAAGGAAGTCCCACAGAGTGAGGTCAGGTGAGTACGTTGTGTGAGGCAAGAGAGGCATGCTGTTTTTTGCCCAAAACTGGAGCACTGAAATGGCTGTGTGAGCAGGGGCATTGTTGTGGTGGCAAAACCAGTCCCCCTTCTACCACAAATCAGTCCTTTTTTTGTCACACATTGTTATGTAATCGTTTCAGAACCTGTAAATCGATAGCATGATTAACAATCTGACTCGGTGGGAAAAACTCCACATGTTCTATCCAACTCATAAAAACAAAAAACAAATGAGCACTATCTTGGTTGTTGATATCACGTGGCATCTTCCACTGGTTTGATTGATGCTGCTCTCCTGGTCATAAGAATAGGACCAGGTCTTGTCACCAGTAATGACCTTGGAAAAAAGTCTGGGTCTCGTCAAAGCTGTTCTTTCAAAGCACAGCATGTTTCCACACGATGCTCTTTTTCTTGGTCAGTCAGAACCCAAGGTACATATTTTGCAGCAACCCTTCTCAGTCCCAAATCTTCCATTAAAATTTGCTAAACTGTATTCTAAGATAGTCCAGATAACTTCCCCATATCTTCAATGGTCTGCCTTTGGTCTTTGAGCAGAAGTGCACGTATTTTGTCGACATTTGTGTTCATTCGGGATATCCAGAAAAGGTTTGTCATCAATTGACATGTCACGTTTTTTTGAAGAAAGATAACCACTTGTACACCTTAGTTTTTCCCATATCATCGTCCTTATAAACTGTGTTTCTGCTGTATTTTCTGCCAAGCAGGAAACAAAAATTCACAGCAGCACGCTGTTCTTGTAAATCAGCCATCACGGAAAGTGAGGTTTGAGTGAAACTGCTTTCACAAACAATTTCCCTGTTACCAGAGAGAACCTTCCCAGCGATGCCACTGGATGCACTAACTCAGGGTGAGTTGCTGGATGCTCACCTAGAGGGAAAAATGCATACTACGAAAGCTCTTCCTGGCAGAGCTTTTGATTTCTTTGTGAGGTACCCCTGGTATATGCAGATCTGTTTGAAGCTCATAAGAGTAAAGATACAGGGCTACTATATGGCTTAATATGGTGATCTGGGAAGGTTAACTACTTTTGTCCTAAAGTAGCCGAGCAACTTCCTTTTTCAGATTTATGGTATTGGGTTGAGAGTCCACCAAAGGAGATGTCACTTACCAGTTTCCCTTCTCACGGGGACTCCAAGTTTCCCTGCAATAAGAGCAAACTAATATTAAACTGGCTACCATATGGGCTTCAGCTCAGCTTTGATTTCTTCTGTCTCTGTAATACTATATAAGCAATATATAAAGAGCAAACTAAAGCCAATGGCCACAAAATAAATGGATTTTTAAAATATAGTATTTAGTAAGGAATTCAGAAAAATAGTAGATACTACATGATATAATTTATTGCAATTCAAAAACAGAATGTGTGGTTAATGACCTTCATGAGCATATGCCTCCTTTGCCATGGACCAGAACTAGTTAGTGCCTGTCTATGATTACAGAACATTTTGATTAAAGATTCTAAGGAAGAATCTTGATTCAAAGAAGGAAAAATTGGAAGATAATTTCAAATTCTCATTTAATCAAGATTTTTCTGGAACCATGGAGATGAGATGAATCTCTGAAACTCGTGTTCATGACAATCTTAGAACATTGTACCTTAACCAAAAATATCCCCTGAAATATTCTTTAAATCAAACAATAGTTTTGTTTACTTAGTGAAGCATGTGCTTTGAGTATTGTGCTCTTTTATAGGACTCTCTATATGGGATGAATTTAACAACAGTAATTTAAAAGTTAGAAACTTAGGGGGCTGTGAGTTTATATCACTGAAGGAGGAACAATTCAGAAAAAGAGATCAAGAATGGTTACACAACTTGAACAGTATAATCAATGTCACTAAATTGTTCATGCAGAAATTGTTGCATTGGTATATGCCTTGTCTATGTTTTTAACAATAACAACAAAAAGCAAACTATTCAAAAATATATTATTTATGGATGTAATCTTAGGTACTAACATAATGTGGGTAATCAAGAAGTATTTATAATAAAATAAAGGATAGTGATTTCTCTAGTGAAGGGCAGAGGTTTATAATTATAGAAAAGACATATGGAAGTTTGATGGATACTGCCAATGTTCTATTTTTGGTGATGTCTACCTGAATTATCTCTTTGCAGTGCATCAGTTCTGTATAACTGTTGTGCATGTGTGTGCTATGTTTTATAATAAGAATCTTAAGGTGCAAATTAGATCATGTTATTCTGTATTGAAAATCTGCTATTGTCCACCTCCTCATTCTCATTTGGAAACAGCCCTGCCTCCCCTGCTTACTTCACCCGGGCACGTTCTAGTCACTGCCCCCTTCGGTCTTTCCCCTTATTTGTCACCCCACTACAATCTCAGCAGTTCAAGAGCTGGCACGTATTCTGTCTTCATTCTCATTTCTGAATGAACCCAATGTCAAGAAAAATATTTTGAGAAGAACCGTGCTGCAATTTTTAAAAGATTCATCATTATACGATTGGTGGTAGAAGTAGTATAAGATCTTTCTTTGTAGCTTGGTTATCAGAGTTATGCTGCTAGACAATACAAAAGGGTATTTGTTGACCCCAGCTATCTAGAAATGTACACGTACTCATGTGTGTGTAATTCCAACTTTTGAAGTAACCTTTTATTTTGGGGGGCGAGAAATGAGTGAAGTATTTTTTTTCTGAGAAAAATATAAAACAAAGAATGCCTTTAGGTAGCAATGACAAAGTTTATTACTATTGTAATATTTTAAAGGGACACATATAAAAGTCAAACAGGACAAGGAAAAGTCTAAGATGAAGACATATTATCCAGGTGAGGGAGACCATTAGGTCATTATGGTGATATAGCCAACATCCAGGCAAGCGTCCAAGGGCTAACGATTACATTTCATTTGTATTTGGACAATTCCATATGCCTTTCAAGGATTTTTGCCTTGGTATCTGATGACTCAGCCATGGTAGTTACAGCCATGGAGTATGTTTTTCTCCCAGGGTACATTTTTTAATTCACAGCATGCTCAGTTACATTGTTGTAACCTCTATGTATTTTTGGTGCCTTCTAGTTTAGAGCTCTTTTCAGGCAGCATGATATAAAAATAGTTTGCTATGATCAACAGGTTTTGATGGAACAATTGATGAAAGCAGATTTAAAGGACTGTCTCCTCTGAAGGACAGCTCCTCTGAAGCTTGTACCTTGCTGGTATTTCACATATGGGTGACATCACTTTGAGTGTCATAGTAAATTTCAATTGATTTCAAACTGACACATGGTCCATGGCTCTTGGCTACCAGTCTGCTATTCTACATTATCGCTTATTTGAAGCAACTGACATTAATTCCCCTCAACTCCATCGCAGCTCCAAACATGCACATTTCAAGTGAAAAGGGAGGTTACATATATGATAGAAAGCAAAGAAAAACAAGCCAACCTGTAAGGCTAAATGCAATGGTTGTGTTTTGGGATCAAGTTAAAATTACTACCTTTCATATGAATTACTTTTTTGAGATCCGCGTAGACTGTCAGGGTTCTACATTTGGCATTATTACATCCAGCTAATGTAAGACAGCTTATTTTTATAGTGTGGTGTTTTATAGATTTTTTTATTGCACCATTAAGAGCATCTTGGTATTTGCAATATTCTCAGATGCTCTTGTCATAATACCCCACATTCCACTACCCACTTTGTGCTCAGCCTCAAAGCATTCGCTTACATCTAGTTTTCTGCATCAGAAGGCCAGGTAATGAGATGGGCTTCGAAAAAACAAATTGCTAGTGTCGTTTTTTACATTAGAGTCTGAAGAGATTGTTTTCCTTTAAATTGCCATGCAGAACCCAGGTCACAAATATTTTTCCTAGTAGGTAAGCATTGCCAATTAAATGTCCGGTAGTGAGCTAACAGTTCAAACATGTCATTGGAGTTTTACTTTTAAACTGAGAAATAAGCTGTTCATTTCAATATTCTATGAATTTTAATGGCCATTTTATGGAGTTTCTTGACCTCTCAGAAGTAAAATTTAAACACTTTTGCTATTATAATTTTATTTTAAGTCTAATGAAAACTATTAAGGAATTTATATGTTTGATGTTGATTTTGTTTTGTTGATATTACAGAGCTATCTCAATAACAAAGGAATCATTTGATTTGGGGGTTACTTTCCACATATTATAACTACATGATCTAAGATTTTCATTCATTCAGAATACATATTTCATAAAAATGACATTTGAGATTCTCAATTTCAACTAATAGTAAACAAAAGTCTTACCACTGATAGCTGTGTGGTTGACATAAGAAAATAAAGCAGTCAGGATTGGAATGAACTGATTTTAAAACCTCAAACACTCTTCTATGTGGACATATGTACGTAACGCTGTTCCAAAGTGAAAGACCCTAAACATGTTAATGGCAGCATTTACCTAATCAGATGACCCAGCGGCACTAAACTTGAGGGTCAGCAGGTCTTTCTGAAAGGATTCAGGACAATGCATCAGTATAATTTCAAGGCTTAATTTGTCAGTCATATTAGTACCAATCACTGGAATATTCCAGGTTTTGTAATTACAAGTGAAAACAGTAACAAGTAGAAGAATCTGCAAAAATCACCATATTCGGACTTGTTCTAACAGACAAGATAATTAGATCACAGGCCCGCTTGACTGTTTGTTTGTTTGTTTAATATATCTTAATATAAATAAATTTTCTGTCAAATGGTTATGGTTAGTTTGCCTGAAAATAGTGCATAAGGAGATTAACTTTCAGAGGTAATACAAGGAAATAAATCAGACCTTGTTTCATTCTAGAACTTGATTCTGGAAAGTAACTTAATTTACCTAGTAACCCTGAAATCTGAATGGATTTCTTTTTTCCCTTCTGTTTCTCTCTAGCTCTCTCTCTTGAGCCAATAGGGAGGCTCAAGTAGGACGTTTCAATTCATTTTAATTCTTTTTTTGTGTGTGGCAATATAATTGCTTGGAATCTTTTGATTTTATTCCAGTGACCTTGAGTAAGATAATATGTATTGGGGCTTGTACTTGATATTGTGAACAAAAAGGGTGACTAAGTTTAATGAACTAGCCTCAGGAAAATGTATAATAATAATAAAATATAAATACTAATAAATAAAATAATAAAAATAATAATACTAAAAATATAAAAATGATCAAAAAGGAAATGAAATAAATAAAAATTAGGTGAAAGTGTGATGACTTTATTAAGGTTGATTTGTTCCATGAAGTCAATTCCAACTCATAGCGACCCTGTGCCCATCAGAAGGACTCGCTGTCTGGCCCTGTGCCATTGTTGCTATGTGAACCTATTGTTGCAGTCACCATCTTGCTGAGGGTATGCCTCCTTGTTTGCCGACCTCTGCTTTACCCAACATGATATCCTGTTCCAGACACTGGTTCGTCTTGATAATGCCCAAAGTACATAGGACAAAATCTCTCAATTCTCTCTTCTGTTTGTGGAGGGAAAATTAATGTGGCCCGTCCAGCCATGTTTCCTTATATGATCTATTATTATTCTGGACTTGATACACCTGTGGCTATGGTCTCATTCTGGAGTGCTTTCTCTCCTATCCTCATGGACAGGAGTCGAGGGAGGGGGGGTGGAGATTGAGACTTGACCTTAGTAGAGAAGATGGGTCAACCCACATCATTTGTTTCCTTGGGAGCATCCTTAAAATTCCACCTTAGTAAAAGTTGTGAACCAAGACACACTCTTTGTTTCCTTGGGTGCTTCTTTCATTTTCCCTTTCTGGAGGGAGTGACATAAGCCACCATCTCTCGTGAGATTTCTATAACGCTGGTTCAACTACACATCACCAAACCTGGAAAGTCAGATTTCTATTTCCTGATGGAGCATTGGTAGAAGCAAGAAGACCTGCTTTGACTTTTGGATATTTTTGACTTCTGACTGGATCCTGCATTTGAATGGCCTATTCTTGATCCTTAAATTTCGGAGGACCATACCAATCACTTGTAAAATTCGTCCTCAACATTTCATTAGCTTCTATGGGATACTGCATCATATCCAAGAACCCAGGGACAGGAGGGAGGAGTAAGGGAAAAATTGAGCATACTAACATCTTGGAAGAATTGGATATTCTGGACATCTTCAGTCTCCAACTCCTTGGGACTAGTTTGGTACTGATTCTTACAAAAATTTTTTGTCACAATTATATGTCTCCTATGACAGATTTATTCATATCCTTTGCCAGGCTATGATATATTTAATAGTCTTCAATAACATTATAATTCAAGGGCATCGATTTTTTTCTGTTCTTCGTTATTCACTGCCTAGCTTTGGAACACATGTAAGGTGGCTGGAAATTCTTGAGATGAACTCAATGAATATGGTCCTCCTAGCTATATACTTCCTTATTTGATGTGTTCCAATTCTTGACTCTATACTTGTGACTATGATCCCATTGGGGAGCTGTCTCTGGTACAGGATTAAGGTAGACTAGGTCCTGACCCTAACAAAGGGCTTGAACTACACCCTCTGCTTCCTTGAGGGGGTCTTTGTCATTGCTGTTAGATGCCATCTAGTCAGTTCCAACTTACAGTGACCTTGTATACAATAGAAGGCAACAGTGCCCAGGTCTTTGCCATCCTCGCCAGTGTTCTTTATGTTTGACCCCATTTTGTGCAGTCACTATGTCAATCCTTCTTGTCCAAGGTCTTCCTCTTTTGGGCTACCCCTCCACTTTACCAAGCATGATGTCCTGCTCCAGAGACTAGTCACTCCGGACAACACGTCTAAAGTATGTAATGTGAAATCTGTTTCCAAGACAGATTTGTTTGTCCGTTTGCAGTCCATTATAGATTCAATATTCTTTGCCAGCACTATAATTCAAATGCGTCCATTCTTTATTATTCAATGTTCAACTTGCCCATGCATCTGAAGTCATGGAAAATACTGTGGTTTGGATCAGGTACACCTTAGTCCTCAAAGTAACAATCTTGCTTTTCAAGCTTTAAAGATGTCAGGCAGCAGATTTGCCTAATGGCATGCATCATTTGATCTCTTGACTGCTGTTTTCATGAGTGTAGATTGTGAATTCAAGTAAGACAAAATTCTTGACGACAAATATTTTCTCCGTTTACCGTGGTGTTACCTATTGGGCTAGCTGTGAGGATGTGTAACTTCTTCATATTGAGTTGTAATTCACATTGAGCCTGCAATCCTAGACTTCCACCAAGGGCCTCAAGTTCCTCTCACTTTCAACAAGCAAGGTTGTGTCATCTGCATATCACAGGTTCATAATAAGCCTTCCTCCGATCATCATGATGCCACACTCTTCTTCACATAAGCCAGCTTCTCTAATTATCTGCTTAGCATACAAATTAAATAAGTATAGTGAGAGGGTAAAATCCTCATTTACATCAGGCAGCATTCCCTTGTTCTGTTTACACAATTTCCTCTTGACCTGCGTACGATTTCTGCATGAGCACAATGCAGAAAGTGCTCTTGAATTTCCATTCTCCATCACGAACTTTTGTGGTTGGTGCATAAACTTGAATAATAGTTCTATTGTTTGCTTAGATATTGAGTTAGTTAATTGTGCCAGCCAGGCCGATAATCACATGTGGTGCTGGTTGAAAGGCGGAGGGATAAATGGGTGGTGAAGCCTCGCCTTTCTAGTTCTCGGGTCTCTTGTTTTGTGATGGTTGCACCGGGTGCAGCTGCCTTAGCAGTTCCCTGCTTCAGCTTGCAAGATTGACTTCCTACAAGACATCCCCAAGGAGAAGCCGCATGGATCTATCCCGATGCAGCCCTGGGTGCTGGAGCAGCCATGTGGAGACCCTTGCCAGTGCTGAGATGCTTACACGTTCACTGACTCAGCTTTCCTCCTGCAGTCGGCATCATTGCCTCTGTTTTGTGAGGTGAAGGACTTTGTGGATTGGTGTTGGGTTAATGGGTTAATGTTGGACTTGTGGGCTTGGGCAGCATTGGGTTGGGATGTTTTCGTGATGCACATTTTCTTTGCATAAAACTCTCTCTTATACATGAGTTGCTGTGGATTTGTTTCTCCAAAGTACCCAGACTAATACAGATATCATCCTATCACAGACAGCACTGTCCTTCAAGTTAGATCTTGAAATGTCCTTTTTGACATTGAAGGCAATGCCAGTCCTCTTGATTGTTTCAGTCCCAGCATGTTAAACCATATGATTTTATGATTCAATGTGGCCAATAGCAGTCCATTTCAGTTCATTATTTAGATGTATTCATTCCATTTCACTTTTGACAACTTCCAATTTTGACAACTTCCAATGAACTAGGTTCATACTTTGTATGCAAAAATGTCCAGTATTAGTAGATTTTTTTCCAGCTGTTTCTTCTCACCTTGTGTTGTGCTCCATCAGCAAATAAAGATCCTGCAGGCTCCACTTCTACAGGCTCTACTCCATTCACGCACCATGTGGTGCATGACAACGTGGCTCCTCCATGGTCACATTTCAAGAGACTTCTGCCCAATTGTGGAATTCAAATAATTTAACAACCAGGTCATTGCTTTAATGACCATTTTATATATAAAAATATACACCAAAAGGTAGTTTTTTATTTCATACAGTTAATAATTAAGAATAATAAAAGAGGTATACAAAACTAGATTATGTTATAAGACAAAAAAATTTAATAATGCCTGGTCCCAAACAATAAAACATATTTAAGATATTTCCATATTGCTTCTTGATTAGTGCCCTCACTGATAACATTCTTCAATTTTATTCAAGTATCATTGGCTGTGTGATTTCTCCTCTTCGTGGTTAGCAACCCCTTGTGTACCCACTGTGCCCCCAGAGTTCCCACTGAGAGCTCAGCATGAAAGAAAAACAAGAAATAAAGTATGCGAATAATGGCATACTTCCCTTCTCATTTCATGTTGACATGCCTTTGGTTCTTCTTTGATTCCTCATGCTCTACCAGAAACCTGAGATAATATGAACATTTGTCTCCTTCTTAACTTACTTACTTCATTTGGATTTTTCAAGTCACAACTTAATACCCTGTATTCTCTATCTTAATTCCTTCAACAAGAACTGTTGTCCCTAGTATGTGTTTTAATATTACCATGTATTTCTCAATTTCAGCAATAGTTGTGCTTTATTCTAATCCAGTGGCTCTCAACCTTCCTAATGCCACAACCCTTTAATACAGTTTCTTATGTGTATGGACCCCCAACATAAAAATATTTTCATTCCTACTTCATAACTGTCATTTTGCTACTGTTATGAATCTGGCGATCCCTGTGAAAGGGTCATTCGACCCTCAAAGGGGTCGCGACCCACAGATTGAGGACTGCTGTCTTAATCACTGTTTAATTTTCTTTTCTTTGTCTTATTTCCATTTGAATTAATATCATAATATTCATTCACATAATATAAGTATAAAATAGATAAATAAATGAGTGATATACATAATTCTGCACCTGGAGTATAATAGGATCTCATATCTAACAACTATCATCTTGGTGTCTACATTTTTCTAGCTTCTAAAACAGAAGAATTTAAATAGTATAGAAAATGCTTATAGTCATTTAACATTTGCATACTTCAATTAATTAAAGTCTTCCAGGCAAAATGAAGTGCTGTTACAAACTATCACCCAAGACATTTAATTCTAGTTTTAACTTATCGCTAATGTATGACTGGGCATATTAATTGAATAGTCAAATAACAGTAAAGGTTAAAGACTAGAGGAGTTCTGTATGAAAGAAGGGCAGCTGGCTGCTATTATATGCATATAGGGGGAAAACAGCTGGTATTTTTTTTAAGAAGTAAAAAATGTGGTCTGATGTGTATAAATAAAATATAAATTTTACCAAGTACGATATAGAAAGCTGTAAGTGAAATTACTGGGTATGGCTCTTTTATCAGAAGTTTTTGTAACTCCCACCAAATGACTGGTTGTGATCATACGAATAATTGCAGAAGTCTCTAATTCGTGAATTGGTTAGCTTTGTCAATCTGTTGGGTATGAGAATGACATTCCAGAAGCAAATACAGGATATCCCAGGGTCATCAAGAAAAAGAGCCACCAGTACCATGTGGGAGTTCCCTGCCTAAAGTGTAAGGGGCAGTAAAGACATCACAGGCCACGACACAGAGACCATCATAAGACAGAGTGGTGGCCTTTGTGGTCCACAGAATGAGGAAAGAGCCCAGGGTTACTGTGACTGAGAAGGTGAAGACCAGAGAGAGGCAAATGGTATCCTTAATGTTGTCTGATTCTGACTTGGGTTAATCCGTTAACTTCCCTAATAAGCCCCTACAATCATGGGTACTGTCTCTGAGTTCTGTGTGGCCATTTGCAATGGCTTATTCAACCCAGCAGAGAAGTGGCATGTCATCGGAGGGACTACTGGAGTCAGAAGAGGGTAAGAAGTTTGGAGGGTTGAAGTATGTTCTGACCTCTACCCAAGAAGCAAAACCCTTGTGCACAAGTGAAGCTGGATTCTCTTCTATACTGAAACTGAAGATCAGAGACGGCGCCAATACAATTTTCTCAAATGTTCATTTAAAGTGGATTAATCTGTGTATAAACCTTTGATACCAATAGTTATATGTCACTAAAATCAATAAGCTGATAGATTTAAAGCAAGCAATTTTCTCCATATATATGATGCAAATCATACCCCTCGGGTCTTTCCCTGAATATCGTATCATATAGTTGGCTTAGTTTTTAATTTTTTAAATGTGTTTTACTCAAAATTTTATACCAATGCTTTAACTTCATGCTAAATGGTCAAAATACTCCATTTCAGTTTCTTTAAATAAATGTAAGGTTGTTTCACCTTGGCTCATGTGTATCAATAAAATTACCCGATGAAGTACTGACATAAAACATAAAGGACAAAGAGCAGTAGAAATATTAACACAAAATTTAGGAATAATTTTATCTTAAAAGTAACTTTAATTTACAAAAGTAAGCAAAACTAAAAATAATGTAAAAATAATATTACTCTAGAATATTATTGACTGGGCACACTCACTTTTTAAAATATATAGAGACTTCATGTATGTATATAAATTAAAAATAAACAAAATATTGGTGATGGTGTTTTAAGCCAGATTTTTTTCATATACCTCTTTATAATAAACATTACCAAATATTAGAATATGATTACAATATCTGAATAATATTCTAGAATGTGGCTATGTCATGACAGTTCAACACATTCCTCAAATTTAAACACATACATTACTACCTTTCTAAATATAGTTGTGTATAAGTCATTTCCAGATTTATTAACTTATAATTTTTAATAAAAATTTCTAAATTTTAAAGGCCTAAATCTTGTTTAGGATATTTATAATATTAACATAAAAACAGTGATGTAAAAATATAGGAAACTTTAGCGTATAAAAGATACGACAGTGAAATATGAAGACATATTTTTAAAAAATTTAACTATGTTTGAAATGTTATGGCCCTTAGAGAAAGCAAATTTGATGCATAAGCACATTTATTATTATGTTATGTAAGTTGGTAGGGACGTAGGATTAGTTACAGAACCACAAATACTAATTTCACACAATTACAGGGTAAACTCATAAGGGGATAAACTCATGTCTTAAGGGGGAGAGAGTAAATGTGTGGATTATATTAAAGGCCGTGCGGTATGGGCAGACACTACTAAACTTGATTGGAAGTTTCATAGAAGAGAGTTCTTAACAACTACCACATATACTCAGTATAAGCCAACCCGAATATCATTCGAGGCACCTAAGTTTACCACAAAATGACATAAAAAATGTGCTGAAAAACTGGCTTATACATGAGTATATACGGTATGTTAGGTACAGAATGGAATTTTCTTTCCAGAATAAGCTAATTACATGTAAAAACTTTCCTCAGCTTGTAAGTAGCAAAGATTACCTTATACTAGCATTTGAGAAAAATGTTCTGAATTTTTTTCAATTTAAAAAACACCCAAATATCACTCCTTTGCAAGATTGTGGTTAGCCTTAAAGAAATCATCGGCTAACAGCAGAGCACTGCTGGTAGAGTTCTCTCAGCAAACCCTATGCCCACTTGTCTTCAGAGGCCAGTGCATTATAGTGGTTTAGAACTATCTGGACCGTGTATAAAAATAAAATAAAGTACAATAAAACATTGTGGTTATATATAGCAAAACACTTTGCATTGTATTTGTTTTATAAGCCGCAATAAGGGACATTAGTGTTTTCCTTTTACTGAGATCCACAATCAACGCCCGTGGAGCAGCAGTCAAAAAAAATCAAGTGGCATCTTGCATTGGGCAAATCGGCTGCACAAAGACAGTTTACTGCAGTGGTTCTCCACCTTCCTAACGCCGTGATTCTCTACTACAGTTCCTCATGCGGTGGTGACCCCCGACCATAAAATGATTTTTGTTGCTACATAACTGTCATTTTTTTACTGTTATGAATTGTCATGTAAATATCTCATATGCAGGATGTATTTTCACTGCTACCAATTGAACATAATTAAACATAATTAAAGCAAAGCGATTAATCACAAAACAATATGTCGTTATATATTGTGAAATATTTATGCGATTTCCTATGGTCTTAGGCGACCCCTGTGCAAGGGTTGTTCGACGTCATTTTGAAGATTAAGGTCCCCCTGACCGAAGCCAGGGTCTTTTCAATCACTTCATATGCATGCAAAAGCTGGACAACAAACAAGGGAGACCATATCAGAATTGATGGATTTGAATTACAGTGTTGTTGAAAAGATTGAATATACCATAGATTGGCAGAAGAAGACAAAAGCTGGTTTTGGAAGAGTGACAACCAGGATATTTGGTAGCAATGAGGATGCTGATATGTCATTGGATATGCTGGATTTGTTATCAGGAAGGACAGTTACTGGTAGAGGATGTGATGAAGGGTCAAATAAGAAGACCTAGAAGACCTTCGGAAAAATGAGGATGATCTTCAACAAGAGGGATTGATTCAGTTGTCTGCAGAAAATAGCTCAAGCAACTAACTAACAACAGTAGCAACAGTGATTATGCTCATCATGGGGTTCAGCCACTAGCCTTTTTGATTTCCAAATGTTTTTTATCACCTCAAAATGGAAACAGAGTGCCCCATTCAGCCAGAGCTCCTGCTTTCCCTTTTGCTCAGCACCTAGTAACCACTAATAACATTTTGTTTCCATACATTTTCCTATTCTAGATATTTCATATCTATTTGTCCTTTTGTGTCTGAGTTGTTTCATTCAAAACAGTGTTTACAAGTTTCATTCATATCATAGTACACATAAAAAAAACCCTCCATTTCTCTTTACAGCTGAATAGCATTCCATTGTAAGGCATATAACATCTATGTTTATCCATTCAGCTGTTAAGGGTCACTTGGATTGGCTCAACTTCATTGCTATTAAGGACAATACATGAATGATTATTGATATAAAAGTATCTGTTTCTGCCCCTGCTTTTGTCTATACCTAAAAGTAAAATATTTCAGTCATATGGTAACTCTTAGTGACCATGAGATGTCGAAGGGATCAGGTATCAGGAAACAAAGAACAAAAAATAATATCATTGTGTGCCCGCCTTCCCAATATGATCACTGAAGACAAATATATGCATAAGCAAATGTGGTAAAGAAAGCTGATGGTGCCCAGTTATCAAAAGATATAGCATCTGGGGTCTTAAAGGTTTGAAGATAAACAATCAGCCATCTAGCTCAGAAGCACAAAGCCCACATGGAAGAAGCACTCCAGACTGTGTGACAATGAGGTGTCAAAAGGATGAGGTATCAAGCATCAACGAACAAAAAATCATATCATTGTAAATGAGGGGGAGTCCAGATTGGAGACCCAAAGGCCATCTGTAGGTAACAGGACATCCCCTTACAAAAGGGTTGCAGGGAAGAGACGGAGACAAGCCAGTCAGGGTGCAGTGCAGCAACAACAAAATATACAACTTTCCTCTAATTCATAAATGCTTCCTCCTCCCACTATCAAGATCCAAATTATACCTTAAAAATATGGTTAGACCAGAAGATGTACACTGGTACAGATAGGAACCAGAAACACAGGGAATCCAGGACAGATGATCCCTTCAGGAGCAGTGGTGAGAGTGGGTGATACCAGAGGGTGGAGGAAAGGTGGGGTAGAAAGGGGGGAACCAAATATAAGGATCTACATATAACCTCCTCCCTGGGGGACAGACAACAGAAAAGTGAGTGAAGGGAGGGAGATGTCGGACAGTGTAAGACATGACGAAATAATAATAATTTATAAAGTCTCAAGGGTTTGTGAAGGAGGGTGGAACGGGGAGGGAGGGGAACAATATAAGAAGATTATATCAAGGGCTTAAGTGAAGAGCAAATGTTTTGAGAATGATGAGGGCAACGGATGTACAAATGTGCTTGACATAATGGATGTATGTATGGATTTTGATAAAGTTGTATAAGCCCCCAATAAAATTAAAAAAAATTTCGATGGTGGCTGCACCATTTTACATTCCCACCAAAAATAGACGGAATTCCAATTTCTCCACATTCTTGACAATACTTGTGGTTAACATTGAATCAATCCCAACTCATCAAAACTGTACTCAATAGAATTAAACACCAAGTGGGCCACAATCTTGGTTGTTTGAGCTGATTGTCGCATCCATTGGACCTTATTAAGGGTTTCCCTCTTCTTCACTGACCCTCTCCTTTGCCAAGCATGATGTCCTGCTCAAGGCACTCGTCCCGCCTTATTGTATGTACAAAGGACATGAGATAAAGTTTCTCAACCTGTTTCCTATCAGTTTGCTGGCTATACTTCTTCCAAGAGAGATGTGTTCCTTCTGGTAATCCCTGATATATTCAATATTCTTTAAAAACATGACAAAGCAAAAACTTCAATTCTTATTTGGCCTTCCTTACTGATTGTTAAGCTTTAAAATGTATACAAAATTACCGAAATTGCCATGGAAATAGAAAATACCGTGAGAAGCGAATGACCAAAAATACACTGGTTAGTTTCCTTTTTCTGATAATAACCAGTCGTGTTGAGTGTTATCATATTAAGGTTTGATTTGCATTTCCCTAGTGACTAATGACTTTGAGCATTTTATGTGTTGACCATTTTTTATATGGATTTTGATGAATGTCTATTTGAGTATTTGTTCATATTTTGATTGAGTTGTTTTGCTTTTTTTTTTTCTTCTTGAGTCATTTGGTTGGGTTGCTTGTTTATTTAATGAGATTAGTTCTTCCTGAGTTATAAGATTATTTAATATACTCAACATTAAACTCATATCAGATATAGGAAATATTTTCTTTGATTTTATAATACTTTTCAAATGATTCTATGTGACAGTGAGTGACCGTCAGCTGGCATATATTAAAGGCCTCTTGTATGTAAGTGTTTGCTCCCTCCCTTTGAGGCTAACAGAGCAATAACCAATCTATGAAAGTTTCATGAGTGTGTTATGCTTATTTTTGTTTAATGGATTAACATTATGAGCATATGATATTAAGCAGAATTCACTGTTTGAAAACTTGAGAATGTTCAGGAAAGATTTTATTGCTATTACAAGAGCCATCACATTTTGCATAATTTGTGAGCATTTCCTTTTCATTCCCATGGATTTTAGGAAAAGAGTTATTATAATCTCATTCTAAGTCTTTAGACAAAAGTTATAACCCAATAAATTCAAACATTCCAATGCATTTCAAATGTGCTTTTTCCCTATATTCTTTTTATAACTGATATCAGTAACAAATGTTCTGACATTTTCTAAGCAGTATTAAAATAAAATATTTTGGTTTTTTTTTTATGAATCTGGTTTTTCTTAAGTGATGTTGAATTTTTTACTTTTTAAAAAGTACATAACTCTTTTAAGTTCTTTAAAGTCTTATTCACTTCACAGTACGGCATTTGGGTAGAGACATTTCTTGCCATTGAGTCCACATTATCTCACCCAGGAGGTTAACAAGTATAACATCAATGTTTTTTACTGATAAAATTTGAAACCAGTTAAAATTTTGTATACTCCAATGCTATTGACCTCTTTAAACTCTAATATTATCAGTTTTATACCAAAAGCAACATCCAAAATCTTATAACCAAGGCATCTTGACCCAATAACCAATTAGCCCAGGAGCTTTTCCAGACTGGTATGAGTTGTATTACTCCCTGAGAAAATCAATGTCAAATTGGTTGAACCATGACTCTCACTGGTTTGGATAACCTGGTAATTGTGTAATAACATAATAATCCCTGGTGATGTGATCTGATGTAATCAGCAATTCAGTTATAAGGAAATTTGACTGGATGCAACATCTTTACCCAGGTCAAAGCCTGGGACCTATGGAAGGTGAGTACCCATGAGTTGGGGCCTCTGTCACCATGTATCTTTAAAGAGATAAAGGGAGAACAATGTGAGCAGAAAATAAGGGCGTGGACATCATTTCTTTTATAAGAATTATTACCAGACTAGTCCCAAGGAGGTGGAGATTAAAGAGGTCCCAGATGTTCAACTTTTCCAAGATATTCTACTACTCCATATTCCCCTGACTCTTACCCTTAGTAAATTCTCTCATGTCTCTTGGTTCTGCAATTTGCTGCAGCATCTCACAGAAACTTATGAAAGTTTAAGGAGATGTCTCCTGTGGTTATGGGTGCTGTTAAGACCAAAATCTAAAGGTCAAGCGGAAGCAATAGAAATGCAGAAGCCAAATATATTTGAAAGCCAAAGCAGTTTTGCCAACACTCTGTCAGGAAATGGAGGTCACCAAAGGGAAAGCTTTGATGGCAGTGCGGTTTTTATCTTTCAGTAGATCATACCTCCAAGGAAAACTTAAGTCACACCCTGTAGTAGGGTAGACACTAAGGATACATCCCACCTTAATCCTATAACACAGAACTCCCTCCTAAATGGGTTTATAACTATAGACATAGATGGTCGAATTTTTAGTACATCACACAAGGGATTATGGCGAAAAGGGCCATATGAAGTAACTGGCTACCTCTCAAAGGAGATGGAAGATCCAGAAGCTGAGCATGTCCTTTGGACCTGGGCTCCCTCTTCTGAGAACGTCTTAAACTCTGCAGCAGCTTGTTACCAAGATGCATGGAGATCTTCAAGGAACACTGGGCTCAGAGATATTGCAAGGAGACTAGGACCTTCCTCCTAACCTGTGAACTTCACAGAAAGAGGAAAGCTTCCTCCAGAGCTGGCACCCTGAATTTTGAATTTTAACTTGTAAAACCATGCAAGAATATTTTGTGTTTCTTAAATCCATCTACTTTATGATATAGCAGAACTAGTTAACTAAGATAGACTTTAGTATCAGAAGGGAAAGGTGTTGCTTTGAGGCATGCCTAAATTGTATAAGCAGCTTTGAAATTGGGTAATAAATAGAGGTCTCTAGTAGTAAAAGGCTAAATTGTTCTAAGAGTCTGTTGGTGGAATTATGGACATGGAAGGCAATTCTGATGACCCTGATGAGGCTCAGAAGGAAATGTGGAGACCTGTAACTCCAAAAGCACACAGATGGTAAGAAGCCCTGCCAGACTAACAGTGGCCATAGAGCCAAGAGGCTGACTTGAGTCTGCATGAGACTGACTCACATAAGGAGAAAGCCAAGTGACTTCAGGGGCAGGGGTCTCCCTGGTGGAGTGGTGTGCCTCTTGTCACTTACATAAGGAGTTAGACTTGTTTACCCATGGAAGGAAAGAGCTGAAGGACATGCCATGGAGCCCTTGGTAGAATTAAGGACCTTGTAACACCTGCCCCAGAAAGTCAAAATTTGCTTGGCCCATGAGGTCTGGTGGGCAGGGAAACTGACAGGTCAAGGGACCAGGAAGCATGTACAGTATCAAAGAAGCACCGCCCACCTAGGTTTTTCCTTTTTGCCAAATATTTAGTGTTAATTTTGCACACCCTTGTGCTAGTTTCCTTTGCATGCGATCCACATTATGAACATGGCTATCCTTTCTTATAAATAAAAGAAATTAAAATGTTATTACTTAGGAAAATAATATGGTAATAAGAAAATAGAGAATATTCAAACCACTTGTGACAATAGATTTGAAAATGTGAAAGATACAAACATATTCTACAAAAATGAATCAAACTTATCAAAACAGATACAAGAAGAGCTATGGGAAATCCAGAGTGTTAAATGAAATTTTAGACATTCACATCCAAAAACTTTGGATTTACATATTTTCAGAGAATAGAGTAAGGAGAAATCATGAATTTAGATGCAAAATACTAAATCTAATATTGGTAAATATAACAGTGACATTTAAAGAAGATAATACAGTATGCCAAATAGATTTATTTAAGGAATTCAAGGTTGCTATAGAAGTTGGAAATTAAGCAATACAATTCATTGCATGAATGAAATAAAGGAAATAATTTACATGATGTGTTCAGTAGATGCCAAGTAAGTACTTGAAAAATTCAATATCTATTTGTTATGAAATTTTTAGTATACTGGTATAAAATATTAAGTTTGACAAAGTATATCAATAAAAGTATATGGCAAACATCATATAAATGGTAAAGTATTGAAACATTTACTGTACACCCAATAACAAGAAGCCTATGCAAATGTTTCCAAGTATTCTATCAATACATACATTGAACATTGTATTGTAAAATCAGATAAAAAAGAAAATAAAACAAAAAATGCAAGGCTGATAAATAAATAGACAAATAAGTAATTACATCTATTTTATTCATAAATAAAATAATTACCTACACTTAAAATCCAAAAATAATCCACAGATACACTATTATGAATGATAAACTGCTATACAGTTTTCTATTTCTACACAACAGAACAAAGAATCATAACATGAAATCTTACAACCTACTATAAAGAATAGATTAGAAAAAGCATCAAATAGGGGAGACAGAAGAAGATGGCATCCAGTTAGATTTACCTTCCCAGAGCTCTTGATGCCAGACCAGAAAATTGGGAGGTAAGTTGAAGGAGCCTGGGAGGGAGAGTCCTAAAATTAGAATCAGGGTACTAGGGTCTATCCTGAATCCTGCTGTTTAAAATTTTCATTCACAAAGTGAACAGAAAATGTACTGAGTCACTCTAGGCTCAATATGCTGGCTCATGGGCTCCAGCTGAGCAGCTACCAGCACCCTAGTTCGGGAGTGAATAACGATTTCCCCAGGCTGATGCCCCAAAGTGGTCATAATCCCAGATTCAAGAAGAATCTCTGAAAGCTAGTCACAGGCCCCCACACCAGAGCTCCCTGCTCTGTTAGCTGTCTTGAGCTCATAGCCTGGGGTTCCGGTTTGGTGGGTAGCAATAGATTTGGAGCAGTTGAAAAGACGTAAGGAAATTGACCTGAGTCAAATCATGGTATGGCATAAAATAGTCCAGGGGCGAATTCTGCTGAAGTTAGCCGAAAAGAAAACAACCTCTCTGATAAACTAGATCTCTTCTTCTGGGGTCAGCGTGACAGCCCTGAAATCAGGGCACCCATAAGCTCAATATAAAAAAGAGAAAAAATACTTTCTCAAGTATTTGAGAAACTGCAAATCCCAGGCTCATTGTTTAACCCCAAGACAACTAGTAGAAGGAGTCCTATAACATACATTAGCATAATAAGGGAGCTCATGCTAAGGAATGCCAGAAGTGAGCTACAGAGCCCAGAGGCTTTCAACATAACAAACACTCCCTGGAGCAAACCTCAGTTTCAGAATAACTTAATTCAAATCCATTTGGCCAGGGGGTAAAAACCAAAACTCTGAGCTACTAGGGTATCAGTGGCCTTGGCACAAGCTAGGGCAACTCCACAAGCCCAATGTGGGGAGCTACTGTCTGCCCTCAGTGATCCTACACGCAGCTAAGGAGGTTCTGCCTGCCTTCTGTGTGGCTGGGGGATCCTCTACCTGTCCTGGGCCCCTACACATCCTAAGGGAACCTCCCCTGCCAACTGCTACAGTGCTGAATACAGCACAAGGCAGCTATACCAGTCACCACCAGTGCTCAACACTGTTGCAGGAACCACTGCCTGGCCTCCAATGTGAACTTGCCTTCGAGGGTAATTCTGCCCAGCATCTGTGGAACCCTATACCAAGCAGGCACACCACCCCACTACCTTGAGGCAGGGTTGAAACTCCACCATCCCCACAGTCTAGAGATCAAGCCTCAGTTATCTTACTTACTAGGCTTTTTCTTCTTTCTTTATTCTCTTCCCCTTCTATCTTTCCCACTGCAGTTGGTCTCAAAGGGATGGTTTTTTTTTCTCTTTTTCTTTCTTTTTTCTTATTTTTCTCTCTTTTCCCTTTTCTCTCCCTTTCTTTCTTTCATCTGCTACTGCTGGCTTCTGGGTCACTACCCTCCACCTGGGCAACTCCACCCAAAGAGCAGGGGGAACTCTAGCCTGCTCTCTGTGGGAGCGCAGCACATTACACAAGGCAGTTGTGACAGCCCGCTACAGAACTCCACACTGCTGAGGAAACCTCCCTCAGGCCTCTATGGTGATCTTGTATACTAGGGCAAGTCCGCCCACCACTGGTAGGACCCTGCACTGAAAGGGTAAACCAACCTGCCACCTTGGGGCAGGGTTTAAACCCCTCTGGCCCCACATTCAGGTAATCAGGGATCAGCTATCTCTTTACTCTTTATGTTTTTCTTCTCTCTTTCCCACCACAGTCAATCTTTGTGAGCACAGTTGTGGTTTTTTCTCCCTTCTTTTTCTTCCTTTCTTACTTTCTGCCTACAGCTTGCCGACAAAAACAGGTTGAGAATGAAAGGCTGGAGAAAATCATATCAAATAAATGGCAATGCAAAAAAAGCAGGGGTAGCATCTTAATCACTTACAGAATTGATCTCAAGGTAAAAACCATAACAAGAGACAAGAAGGACACTATATAAAGTTCAAAGGAACAGTAGACCAAGAACCAGTAAGCATAATAAATATATATGCTCCCAATGAGAGACTGTGAAATTCATAAATCAAACACTCCAAAAGATGAAAAAAGAAAACACATGTTCAACAATTATGTCGGTGACTTTAATACACCACTCTCTGAAAAACAAATTACAGGGAAAGAAACTTAACAAGGAGGCTACAGATCTAAACAGCGCAATTGTACAACTTAACCTGATAGATATATCAGAGCTTTCCACCCAAATGCAAAAATAATGCACATTCTTTTCAAGACCACGTGGCACATACTCAAAGATAGACCACATGGTGGGACACAAGTTGAACCTGTGCAAATTCAAGTACATAGAGGTTATACAGATGTCTCTCTCCAATCACTATGCCGTAAGGCTGGAAGTCAACCAAAGGATGATAAGGAAAACAAGGGCAAGCAATTTGAATATTAATAACTCTCTATTGTAAAAGGAGTGCGTATTGGCCCAGATCAGAGTTGAAATCAGGAAGTTTCTAGAAACCAATGAGAATGAAAACACAATGTACCAAAACCTTTGGGACACAGCAAAGGCATTTATCAGAGGAAGGCTGATAGCAATACATGCACACATGAAAAAAGAAGAGAGTCTTATGGTTGATATGCTGACTCAAAACTTACACCAATTAGAGCAGAGTCAACAGGACAATCCTACTAATAGCAAAAAAGAAAGAAATAATAAAAATCAGAGATGAGATACAGGAGAGGGAAAACAAGAAAATTATGGAAAAATTAATGTAGCTAAAAGTTTGTGCTTTGAAATGATTAACAGGATTGATAGACTGCTGGCAAACCTAACCAAAGATAGAAAGGAACAAATTTCAATAGCAAGGATGAGGGATTAAACAGGTGATATTAAAACGAACCCTAATGAAATCAAAAGGATAATTACACAGTAATATGAAGGCCTGTACTCTAACGAAGTCAATAATTTGGAAGACATGGACAAATACTTGGAAAAACAATCACTCCCTAGACTATCCCCAGTAGGCATCTAGAACCTCCCCAGATCCATGGCAACAGAAGAAATAGACACTGTTATCAAGAGATTACCAAAAAAAAAAAAAAAATCTCCCAGACCAGGTGGCTTCACAGGAGAATTCTACCAAGCATTCAGGGAAGAACTGACACCAACCCTACACAAATTCTTCCAGAACATAGAAAAAGATGAAAAACTCCCAAACTCTTTCTATGAAGCTGGTATAACTCTAATATCTAAAGCGTGCAAGGATCCCACAAGAACTGAGAACTACAGATCAATATCCCTAATAAAACCAGTTCAAAAATCCTAAACAAATTATTGGCCAATAGAACACAAAAGCACATAAAAAAATAATTCACCATGACCAAGTGGGATTCATACCAGGGATGCAGGGATGATACAACACATGAAAGACCAATACTATTATTGGCCACATTAACATGAAAAATTATAAGAACCACACGATAATATCACTAGATGCGGAAAAGCATTCAACAACATCCAACAGCCCTACCTGTTTAAGACACTCAAGGATATAGGAATTGAAAGAAAATTCCACAATATTATATAAGATATATATGAAAAACCAACAGCCAAAGTGATAAACAATGCTAAAAAGAGAAAACAATTCCACTGAAAAAGGGGAACAGACAAGGATACCCCTTGCACCCACTCCTATTTAATATCATACTGGAGGTCCTTGCTAACAACACAAGAAAAAGAAAAGACATCAAAGGCATTGGTCTGGGGAAAGAAAAGGCAAAACTATCATTTTTCTCAGACGATATGATTTCATATATCAAATCTCCACAAGCAGATTGTTGGAAGCAAGAGAGGATGATGGCAGAGTGGCAGGATATAAGATCAACAAACAGAAGTCTATCACACTGCTATACACATCAGACTAGATCACAGAAAAGGCTATTAAAAAGGTAGTGCCCTTTACAATAGCCAAGTGCAAATTGAAATATCTAGGAATATACCTGAATATAAAAACAAAATTTTGTTTGAGGAAAACTACAGAATACTATTACAAGAAACCAATAATGACTTCAACAAATGGAAGAATATTCCATGCTCATGGTTTGGAAGAATCAATATAGTAAAGATGTCAGTTCTGCCCAAGGCACTATATAACTTTAATGCTATCCAGATATAAATACCATCATCCTTCTTCAAAGAATTGGAAACATTGATTACCAACTTCATATGGAGAGGGAAGAAGCCCAGGAGTAGCACAGAATTCCTCAAGAAGAAGGCTAAAGTGGGAGGGCTAGTTCTACATGACTTTAGCATGTATTATAGGGCCACAGTGTTCAAAACTGTTGTACTGGTATAATTGTACTGGTATAATGACAGATATTCAGACCAAAGGAAAACTGCTGAAAACTCAGAAATAAAAACATCAGCATACGGACAACTATTTTTGATCCTTATCAATTTTTTGATCCCCCAAAATATCAAATGAGAAGCAGATGCCCTCTTCAATAACTGGTGTTGGAAAAAATGGATATGTACCTGCAGAAAAATGAACCAAGACCCTTACCTCACTCCAGTCACAAGAATAAACTCAAGGTGGATCATAGAGCTTGAGGCAAAACCCCAAACTATTAGGGCCATTAATGAGAGAATTGGGACAAACCAGAGAACCTTGGAGGAGGGAATACATAGACTATTGGAAATAGGGAATGACACAAATACAGAGAAGTCGCAAATTAACAAGTAGAATATAATGAAGATAAATCACATGTGTTCATTGAAATAATTCACCAAGAGAGTAATAAAAGAACCCACAGACTGGGAAAACATCTTTAGCAATGACACATCAGACAAAGGCCTTATTACTGAAATCTACAATACTTTGCAAGCTTACGATAAGAGAAAAACTAACTGCCCACTAAGGAGGTGGGCAAAGGACCTGAACAGACGTTCCACAGGGGCAGAAACCCAAATGGCCAATAAACATATAAGAAAATGTTCCCTATTATTAGCCAAAAAAGATATACAAACTAAAACAATTGTGAGATACCACCTAAGACCCTCAAAGATAGACCAATTCAAAAAAAAATTAGACAATAAAAAGTGTTGGAGGGGCTGTGGGGAGATATGAAATCTTGTCCACTCTTGGTGGACCTGTAGATATGTACAGCCATTATGGAAATCAATTTGGCAATATTTAAAACAGATGGAGATTGAGCTACCATATGACCCAGAAATCCCTCTACTGGGCATATACCCAGAAGAGTCAAAAAACAAACCACGGCCAGACATCTGTGCCCCAATGTTGATTGCAGCACAGTTTACAATTGCAAGGAATTGGAAACAACCCAAATTTCCATCAAAAGACAAATGGATAAAAAAAATGTGGTACATACATACAGTGGAGTACTATGCATCCCTAAAAAGCAGCGATGAATGTATGAAGCACAGTGCCGCATGGGAAGAATCGGAGGAAGTCATGTTAAGTGAAGTATGCCAAGCACAAAAGGACAAGTACAACATGTGTCCACCGAGGTAATTTTTTTAAAAAAGCCAAAAAAAACCAAAACAAAAAAACAGGCAAAGGGGAAAAGCTACTATAAACATATATCTCTGAGGTGAGGTCCAGCAACTATGGCAGGGACCAAGCCAACTAAAGGATACATATAGCAGCAAACTAAATAAGAAGAGGAAAGAAAGAGAGAAAAAGAAAAGAAAAAAAGACATGGGTAAGTGGAGCAGGGCACTAACCCACCCAAGGGGAGAGTATTAGTTATATCTCCACAGGAGAGGGAGAGACCAGGCTTCCACCTGATGCACCAAGACATGAATACAACTTATCAGTTTGTACCAGGGTAGCAATAGAGCAGTCTGTGGGACCAGCCTCACTCCCAACTATGTGGACCCCCACCCCCACCCCTTGAAGAATGCACTTCAGAGGTCAGTTCTGGGACTACAGCTTAATTCGGAGATGAAAAGAACAGGACCAATGGTTCTGGGGGGATATGGGAGAAGGGCATGTGTGAGAAAGGAAAGAAGGTTACCAACCCAAGGACAAGGGAACAACAAGTGAACTAAAATCCATGGAAGGAAGGGCATAGGATATTTAGTGGGGCTTAATCAAGGGCAATGTAGCAGCAAAGAATTACTGAACCCAAATGAAGGCCGAACATGATGGTGAGACAAGAGGAGAGTAAAATGAAATAGATGAAAGAACCAGGAGGTAAAGGACATTTATAGAGTCCTAAACACAGGCATATTTATACACACACACACACACACATATATATATGTAAATAGATATGTAATGTGAGGGGAATAGAACCATGTACTCATATCTATATGCTAAGAATTAAGGTTGCAGATGGACATTGGGCCTCAACTCAAGTACTCCCTCAACACAAGAACACTTTGTTCTAACAATCCGGCATTCTGTGATGCTCACCTTTCTGACACGATTGCTGAAGATAAAATGGGTGCATAAGCAAATGTGGTGAAGAAAGCTGATGGTGCCCAGCTGTCAAAAGATATAGCATCTGGGGTATTAAAGGCTTGAAGATAAACAAGCGGCCATCTAGCTCTGAAGCAACAAAGCCCACAAAGTAGAAGCACACCAGCCTGTGTGATCATGAGGTGTCGATGGGATCAGATATCAGGCATTTAAGACTCAGAACAAAATCATACCTAATGTGGATGGGGGGGGGGGAGGGTATAGAGTGGAGACCCAATGCCCAGTAGACAATTGGACATCCCCTCACAGAGGGGTCACAGCGAAGAGATGAGCCAGTCAGGGTGCAGTATAGAACCAATGAAACACACAACTTTCCTCTAGCTCTTTGGTGCTTCCTTTCCCCCACTATCATGACTCATTTCTACCTTACAAATCAGATTAGACCAGAGCATGCACACTGCTACAGATTAAGAGCCTGCAACACAGGGAATCAAGAATAGATAAACCCCTCAGAGCCAACAAGGATAGTAGAGATACCCGGAGGATTAGGGGTAGGGTGTGGGGGAGAAAGGGGAAATCAATCACAAGAATCAACTAGAACTCCCTCCCAGGGGGATGAATAACATAGAAGTAGGTGAGAGGGTGATGGAGGATGATGTAAAATACGGAAAAAATGAGGGAGGATGGGCAGGGGAGGGAGGGATAAGAAATGGGGAGCTTATATCAGGGGCTCAAGTGGGAAGAGAATGCTTTGAAAATGATGCCAGCATATGTGCAAAGGTGCTTGACACACTGGATGAATGTATGGATCTTGATAAGAGATGTAAGAGGCCCTAATAAAAGTATTTTAAAAAAATAAAGACGATAATATTGAGGAAAACAGTGGCAAACATTTTGTCCACAGTCATACACGTGGTGGAGCTAGGATGTAGATCTAAGCAATCAGGCTTCAGAGTCTAGGCTCCTAATTATTGATGCTATGGCTGATTGTATTTTTTTATGACAAATGATGATAAATGTAATAAATATTTCAAATTTTAAAAAGCATGAAATATTTACGAACATAACCATGCTATATAAACAAAAAATAAAGTATTATGAGATGTTAAGAAAGTGCTAAAAAAAAAAAAAGAAGTGCTAAATAAATGGAAAGAAATGTCATGTTCATAAGTGGAAAAATTCACATAGTAAATATATTAATTATCCCTAAATTGATTAACACAAATTTAATCAACAACTCTAAGGTTATTTTTTTGATGGAGCTGATATTTATAAAGTAACTTCAGAACATCTATAAAATTACAATTGTATGTTCTTGAAGAATCAAGCATTAATTAGGACAATGTAGTATAAGCATAATTATTGATAACTAGTCTAATGCCTATTGTCTAGGTTATAGGCAGTGTAGAACAGGTGTCAGCAAATTGTGGGTGTTCCAAACCCTCCCTGATGCCTATTGAAAGTAAATTATTATTGGAACAAAGCCATGCCCATTCACTAATACATAGCTTTTGGCTACTTTCATGCCACTAATGCAAAGTTGATGAGATGATTAGAGAGCATTTGACTACATAAAGCTTAAAATATTTACAATATGACACTTTACACAAAACTCTGGTGACTCCTAGTGTGTAAGGTCCAGACATAAATCAAAACATAAATAGGAACTTAAATGAAGAGGATAGTACCACTGAGCAGTAGGGAAAGAATCATGTCAGTAGAGCATGCAGTGCCAACTGGATAGTAAATTAAAAAATAAATTTTATAATGATATATACAAAAAGAAAACATTTCATTGTCAGTGACTTGATTTTGATTCACAGTGACCCTTTAGGACCATGTACAATTGTTCTATAGGGTTTCCAAGCCTAGAAATCTTTACGAAAGGAGACTGGTGACTCTCTCTCCCACCGAGAGGCTGTGGGTTCAAACAGATGATCTGTAGGCTAGCAGCCTAGTGCTTGACTACTGCACTGCCAGACTTCCCAAATGTCAGAGAATATTACTATCAGGTAGATAAAGAGGCAAATCAGAAAGCGTGTGTGTGTGTGTGTGTGTGTGCACAGACACAATAGATAGAGCCAAAAAATAATGCTAGTTCTTCTAAGTAGTAAGAAAATAAGAAGGGAAAGAAAACTAGCAACAGCAAGAAACAAACTAGAGACTCACATATTTCACAAAAGAGAATATGTAAATGGACTGGTGAATTAACACACACATAATCTTACTCTACATCATCAGCTATGAGTAAAATACAGATTTATAACAATAAAACATAGGGTTCAAATTAAAAAGATACGGCAAAGTGCTTGTGAAACAACTGGAATTCTCATATGCTTCTTGTTAGAGAGTAAATAAGTCCAACCATCTTTGAGAGTGTCTATTAAGGTTGAACACACACACACACACACACACACAAGTCTATACATTTCTATGTCCTGTTTGTGTGTGTATATCAATTTCCTGTTGTGGTTGTTAATGACTATCTAGTCATTTGTCACTTATAGCATCCACATATGTACAGAGGAGGAATGAATTCTATAAGGTTTCCAAGAGGGACCGCAGAATTAGACCACCAGGACTTACTTCCAAGGTGCCACTGGGTGAGTTTGAGTGACCAACCCAGTCGATAGCACGAAGTCATTTGTACCCCGCAGGGACTCCTATGCAGTCTTTGTTCCTGTGTCTGTGTATGTGTGTGTCAAGGCACAGTTACTGAGATGGTATCAGGCTTGATGTGAACAGTGGTAGCCAAACCAATTTGGCTTGAGTGAAATAAGTGAGACATGGAGTGGTCCAAATCAGATTAGCTGGGGCATATTAAGTAATTGGGTGAATAACTTATGCTTATAAAGGCATTTTTGCTTTTGACATGATTGTTACTTGTTTTCTCTCCATTAAATATGCATAACCCATTAAAGCAGGGTTTTTAAAACTTTTCAACGAGACATAAAATATAGAGTTAACATAAGGGCAGTCATGCTCAATTCAAAAGCTGGGCTCAGCTTCATGCAGCCTAACATGTTGTACAGCCTACACAATACCTAATGAAGACAGAAATCATCAGTTCATTGAGCAAACAGTCACGAAAAAAATGATCATGAAATCATAATCTGTTAATACATTAATTATTTATGGAAAACCAGCAGCATTAACATTATCACCATCTACCACAAAATAACAACCATACACGAACACCAAATATGTATTCAGATTTAGGATTAAAAAATAAGAATAATATTTCCCTGGGAGTTGTGAGTGATCTGCTTTGGGTCAATAATCCTGTCATGTACTAAGAGTTACTTTAAAGGCAAAAGAGACCAATCTTAACAAAATCATAGAACTTCCTCAATCTTTCTGGTCTTACTGAGTCTATGTTAAAGTGCCATACATCTGTTGACAGTCAGTGCCACATCTATTGGCACACAGTCAGCACCTGTTTGAAGAGTTTTGCAGCATAGCATGGGCCCATTACCTGTCCCCTGCCCTCTCTCACAATTTATTTTCATCCCAGCAGGCAGCACCTCACCATGTCATTAATTTGTTAGGCAGCTTGTACTTTCCCATACAGCTTACTGTAGAGTGAGTTTTTATAAACAGCTCTGTGGTGACCAGCAATGCTTTGTGCTGCCAGGAGGGAAACAGAAATTTAAGAGCCGCGAGTACAACCCAACGAGGTCACTGAGGTGAGTTGGCGTCTACTGATGAATCAGTGGGGGTGGTTCAGGTTGATTTACTTATGCGGTTCCCAGGGCATCACCACCATTTTTGTAAGAAACACAGGAGACAGAAGGGGTAACCAAACATTTTGCAGAAAGCAAATGTTGTATTGCATGATTTCACTGTGAAGAAGAAAGGAACAAATGAGTGGGCGAGACACCAGCAAAACAGCTGCCTAATTGAGGCCTTTGAATTATTGCAACACCAGAGAAGAGTTTATTGGATTCAAATCAATTTTAAATATTCTAATAGGAACTACGCCCATCTTGAGAGATTAAAGTAACAATTATAATTTTAAAGGTGGGTCAGTGTCTTAATCTCATTAGATTTCATTTTAAATGTTTTGTCTTGAGAGCTCCACTATCTTAATCGTAGTATAATTTTCAGAAACAGAAATGTTTCCAATAATCTGAAATTTTCTATATTTTATAACAACGTGTGGTGCCAGGACCACCACCTTGAATGGCTAAACTTTAAATTAGATTTGATTAGAGTATGTCCTTCATGTGAGTAAAACTTATTTCAAAAACTGTATGTAAATAGATGCATACATTTATCTTTAACCTTTGAGAGGCAGTTGTTCAACATTCACCAGCACATTTCTGCCTGGAAATCCTAGTGAAACAAGTGTTTCAGGGATAACTAAATCTAATGATATAAAAGGCTGCTGTTAGATGGCTGAGAATTGGGTTTAACTCGTTAAATCCAATTTAACCTTTGGATTTAATACTAAGCAACCTTGAAAAGAGGTGTTTTAGTGGAACTAGAGGAAATAAAATTCCAATTTACTTTTGCTTCAATAGTTGGAGAATCACCTTCAACCTCTATCACCTCTCTTACAAATGTAGGCCAAGGGAGCAAGTGCTTCCTGCTTTCTACAAGGATGTCTTATAAGTTTGTGTAATAATAAGGCCTTTTTATATTTCTATAGGAAATCATTATTTCAAATGTACTCACATATAGAAATCATTCTATCAGGTTGACAAATTATTAGAATGGAAAACATTCATTTCCATATCTATAGACTATACATGTTATAAAACAGTATTGGCCAGATTAATTATTGAATTGAGGCCATAAACTTCTCTACTTTTTCTTTTAACCTAGAAATTATGATGACTATGTAGCTATGAGTCTGCCAAATTGTACACAAAAAATACTCTCTAAAAAATTAATCAGTCTAACAAATGTATGATTTGTTACAATAAAAAAAAAAAATTCAGTGACCTTTCATGTCCATGGCAAGTGTCTTTCCTAGTGGGGCTACTGACTTGAAAAGAAAGCAGATATCCCGAGTTGGGAGAATAATTCTGTTTAAAATAGCGCCAGCACTAGCATTTGTGTTACCGAGCTGGGAAACTCACACCATCACCCTCCCCATTGACTGCTTCCCATACCAGGCCATACAGAACCTTTGGTAACGTTGATTGTCATTGTTGATATATGATAAATACAGATGCAATTCAATTATATGCATGATTTTTTAGATTATATGAATGTACACCACATTATTTTGTAAAATTTTTGTATAATGAATTACATAGTATTAGTTACATTATTAGTGAGCCGAAGTCTTTTTCGTTTTTCCCTCCTTTTTATTACTTTCATCTCAAAAAAGTTTTCAATATAAAAGCAAAAATACTTTTTGGCACAATATTGTAAAAACCTAAAAAGTCGACAGAGTAAATGACTATATAAACACCACAGCAACAAAAACAAGTGCATGCCCGAAGCACATGCGGAAAAAAATCACGTATTCCAAGCCTCATTTTAATGGAGTCACATTGAAAGCTTTTATTGTACCTTAGAAGGTTCAAAGACTTAAATTAGCAGAGAGCTATATTAATACATGCAAGCTGGGGTTCCAAAAATAGTTTTATTATTATAACTAGCTATAAGGATATTGTTATCAAAACAACAAATTTACACCGAAAGGCTGCAGAAAAAGTTTGATGTCACCCCTCTAACAGCATCACCTGGTGCTGTCACACCTGCATCCCCAGTGACAGTACTGACTACAAATCATTAGTGTGATTATTAATTTAGGAGAAAGATGGGGCTTTCTACTCCCATGAAGAGTTACAGTCTCAGAATCCCACAGGGCAGTTCTAGCTGTCGATAGCCGTGTTATCAGTTGGAATGGAATTAATTACTGGCTGTGAGAATGAGTTTGTAGTGATACTAATTTATTCATTTAATTTTTACTTGCCCATGAAATGTGTTAACTTCCTTTTCAAAAATATCACCTACCTAATGGAAAGACTAAAAGCCAAAAAATAAATAGAAGGGACTACAATATAGAAAACATTTTCCTACCAGTCTTCTGAAGGTACAGATATCTGACCAATAGGAATGTGCAAACATGCTACAACGGCCATGAAGAGAATGACCTGTCCAGCTATTGCGGCCTGGGTCACACCAAACGGACCTCTTCATTTCGAGGGAGAAGAGGGACAAAATCCGAAGAACAAAGTATTCTCACAGGAAGACATACGGTTGAAGAAAAGAAACTGATGACAGAAAAAGAATACCCATTTTCTCCTCGCCCATTTGATGTTCAATGCTTTGCTTGTCCTCTTTGAATACCTGAAACAATGCTTTATTTTCTGAAAAAATTGCTTTTCCTGAGTCTCTCCTTCTCCAACTAAAACAAAAATAAAACCTTCCTGTGTTTCTCCTAAAGGAACGGCTGGATTACTTAGCTCTCTGATAGGGACTCTTAAAATAATAATGTGGCCGAGTTCTTAGTTTTGATATCTATATATCTAATTGAATATCCCCCCAAACCAAAGTCAGTACATATGCACCCAGACACGTATGGACATACATATTTTCTCAAAAATACATAATATGATGTTTCCTAGGGCAGAACTCCATGATAATCTCATTTATAAAAGTCTACTGCATTTTTATTTTTCAGTTTAATACAACTCTTGGGTCTAAAACTAATACATTGATATTTAATTTTTGATTGTTTGTAATGCTTTGGCTTCCTGATTTGAAAACTCCATTAAAACCTGATTATCATCATAAACACCACGTTCATTTTTCTTCTCAACAATGAAGCACCTATAGTTCCTTGTTAAATTTTTACTTTTGTATGAACATTCAGATTAGAGCAATGCTCATAAAGATAACACACACAAGCTATTTAGAAATCAAACAGCAAGAAATAAAACCAAGAAAGCAATAGAAATGTAAAATAATCTGTCTTAATAAAACAATTGAGATAAAACATTTATAGAAATTTTGTGGAAGAAATATAGCTTTATGAAAAACAAGGGCAGAAAGTATGTTAATGAATACTTTAAAATACACTAAAACCTATGAAAGTTGGAATCTACCAGAGATGACAAAATCAATTTTTTATCCCAACCAAAGCAACAAAAAGTGTAAGACTGAACTCTGTCAAAGGTGAAAAGTTTGCTCGAACTATAAACAAAGTCACTTCCATGGAGACATTGCTTACACTGTAATATCTAATTCTAAGAAAATTTAAATCATCAGATTCAAGGACCAACTCAAAGTACTACTGCCAAAATGCCAGCACATATTTAAACAATGAGACACACCAGTTATTCATTGTGCAGTTTTTAATCTCTTTACATCCTACACACACATAAAAATACTTATCCAAATTTGTGAAAATTGGTCTTTTGTTCCTCAAAAGCTGACATTTTTTTAGTAATTTTATTGTTGTTGCAGTAGTACATTAACATGGAACTGTGAAAATTTCAAGCCAGAGTCAGAAGAGGACATGAAATGAGGTTGAAAGTAGAGATTATCAAAATGATCTATACCAATGTTTATTGACCATGCAAAGATATTCAACTGTGTGAATCATAGAAAACTATGGATAAATTACAGAATACAAAGATGGAAGATTCCAAAGCAATTAATTGTCCTCATTGGCATTTGTAGGTCGATCAAGAGACAGTCATTTACATAGAACAAGAGTGTACTGCAGGTTCAGTTTAAGGAACAGTGTGTGTCAGGGTTGTATCTTTTCACCATATTTCTTCAATATGTATCCTGAACAACATAATTCCAGAGACAGAACTAAAGCAGAACACTGTCTCAGGATTGAAGACTCAGTACCAAGGTGAAATGTGCGGACGACACAAGCTCGCTTGATAGATGGAAGCATTTGAGGAGAAAGATAGAACACTACATTCTTTCATATGAATTGCACCTCAACATCAAGAAAACAAGAGCACTTACAAACGACCCAATAATCAACATCATGATAAATGGAGAAAAGACCAGTGTTGTCAAAGATTTCATTTGTACTTGGTTCCAAAATCAATGTCCAGGGAAGCAGTAGTGAAGATATCCAACACCAATTTCATTGGGTGAATTTGCTGTAAACGCTTACTTTAAGTTGTTAAAGTGCAGAGATGTCACTTTAAGTAATGAATGGATGCAAAATTATATTTGCAATTCCTTCATATGCATGCAAAAGATGGACAATGACTGTGGAAAACTAAGGAAGAACGGATACATTTGAATCACAAACAGTGTGGGTGAAGAATATTGATTAGACCATGGACTGTCAGAAGAATGAAAAATCTCTTTGGGAGTAAGTACACTCAGAATGCTTCTTAGAGGTGACGTTGCCCAGACTCTAGACATGTTTTCAGGAGGGATCAGTTCCTGGAGAGCGACATCATAGGTGGTAATCAGTGAACAAAGAAGACCGACGATGAGACGGATTGAAAACATGGCTCCAAAAATGGGCACAGACATAGCAATGATTGCAAAGACTGTGCATGAACAGCCTTCTGTTATGTTGTATATGGGGTTGTTGTGAGTTGGAACCAGTTCAATGGCACCTGAAACCACCCATGGTCTTTTCGACGTCCAACAATGTGTTTGTGTGATAAATAAATATACACAGAGCCCCTGCTTCTCACTAGACTCACTAGAAGTCTCCTTGGGAATACAAACAGTTTGTGTCCAACTGCAAACTTAGTTTGGCAGTTTGAACCATCTGGAGATACTGAGGAAGAAAGGTCATTAATCTAATTTCACTACAATTATATCCACAAAAATCCTATGGAAAAATTCTACTCTGTAACTACTCTGTAACACCGAGTTCAGACTCTACTTACTGGTAACTAGCAACAATCAGCTCTCTAAGTAGCTTGTATTTCTGTTTTGGTTAACTGGCAAGAGCGTTATTGTGAAGAGAAACCTACAATATAAACATTCTTAAGGATGAAAATGCTGATCATCAAGTTCAGAAAGTCTTGAGAAAAGTTCTTACCTGTTGCTATTTTATGCTGTTAGTACAGGCAGAGTGCTCCTTAGAAGTAAGGACAGAACTACTTTGTTTCACCTACTTGGCTTACGCCTTCAGGAGACTCGTTTCTGGAGGACATCGTGGTTGGTAACGTAGAAGGTCAGCATAGAAGAGGAAGAGGCTCCGTGAGATGCGTTCACCAAGTGGCTACAACAACGAGCTTATGGGGATTATGCTGGTCTGGGCAGCGTCCCATTCGGTTGTATATGGTGTCTCTAGGAGTTGCTACCAATTCAGTGGCACCTAACAACAACTGCAAGTGACATGTCTCAGATTGATTTTCTTTTAAAGTCACATTTTTGTATGCTTATGATTTTTCTTATTTTGAAAAAAAGCCCATAATAAAACATCTTTTGTACCATTCAACAAACCGAAGATGTTTTACAGACTTTTACATTGGCTGTTTTTTCATCTTTATAATTTTTCTAATAAGATACTCCAAAAATATGAATAGTAGAGACTTACTAAGAAAAGTATGTTTTGTATAACTTTGAGGTCAAGAGCTACACATTCTCAAGCACTAGTAAGGAAAAGTTTTTATTAAGACCTTTGTCAGAAAAGATTTGAATTAAATCTCTGTGTATAAGAAGCATTTTAAATAATTTTTATTATTCAATAGTATTAGAAATATTATTCATTATAGTTTTATTTTATCATAGAAACTGATTCTACAAAGAGCAATTGCTTGTTTCATTATATCAGAATCAAGTTACTAATTTCAATATTAATGGTTAGCTTTGGCATGTTTAAAAAGGGTAGAAGCTACTTAATAGACCTGTCTTCAACCTGAAATGAACAACTATTCAGGGAAATGGAATTGCTCAAAGATACATTTTCTTTATGCCAATCTGTGAAATATAACATAATTATTCTCTTCTAATAAATCTCTAAATGAGAGTAGTCTTTCAGAGCTGGAACAAGTACAATATAATAACCATGGGAGCAGCTTTGTAAATAAAAGGATGAAATGCGATTGTTATTTTGTGCCATATTATAGAATAATTAGAATAACAGTGAAGTATTCATCTGCTTTTGAACCTTCTTAAAAGAGCTCCCCAGGGTTCATTAAAATTAGGCACATCTGTGGAAGAGTCTTTTAAAAAGTATTTCAAATGGCTGTCACCTTATATTATGTAGGCTTCAATATTTAGCTTAACCAACAGCTAAATAAGCAGCTACCAACAGGCATGACTTAAAACAGGTACAAAAAATGCTGAATTTGTAAATCCACAGGTTGTGAGAGAAGAAGCATTTGAGTTACGTCTATTTGTTACATTGGAAGAAGGGTTCTTCACTGAGAAATATAGGGGGTTGGGAAACTCATGATTTAGATGAGTCTCTATTGAGTTCCTCACAAATAGTGGGCTGGGCATTAGTTCTATCTTATAAAATACTAGACTAATGGAAATTCAGCTCCTGGCCACAGAACCCAAATGGTTAGTTACTTTGATTGACTCATATTTATAAGGTTCAAATCTAATAAAGTAGATTCAGCTTGAACCTTTCAAGAGCTGTTGATTTGTTCTCCACTAGACTCTCCTGGACCCAGTCAGTAGTTACAGGGACACCTGCAAGAAGAGCGAGGTGCTAAATGATGTCCATCTCATCACATTGATTAACCAGAAACTATCGATCTATCATCGATCTAGCTACCATATGCAAATCAATTCCATAGCATGATTACTATGACTCAAAGCATCAATACACAAACACATTATACAAGCCAAAACAGATGTACAGCATTCAGAGATGAAGCAAATGGGAGTGTTCATTCTCACACACAGTAGCTTGAGATCGGTGGGATCGGGTTGTTCTTGTGTCGAGGTTTCAAACGGGGAAAAATGACTTTGGTTATCAACACTACTGTATTCATATGGAAAGTTTACATGACTAATATTTGAAACATTCCTCTAAGATGATTATTTATTAAAGTGAGGCAATTCAGCCAATTTATTTAACTTAAAAATCTGTTTTATATTTCCACCACTGCATATATTAAAATTACTTAAAATTATCACTGACGCTACTCGTGAGTAACTGACTTGCCACTATCTTCTTCAGGCTCAGCATTAGCTCCATGTAGCATCGAAACACATAAGATGATAATTATATCACCAATAACAGACATCAACATTGAAAATGACCATCCACAACATTCTACATCTTTTTCTGAAACTACAACTAAAATCAGTAGCTAGAGACACAGAAGCATTGAATTGATTCCCATTTATAATGACAGAGTAGGATTAATTGCTCCTTAATGTCTCCGAGGCTGTAACCCTTTTGTGGACAGGCAGCCTCTTCATTTTTCCCCTGGAGCAGCTGGTGGGTTTGAACAGCTCACCTTGCATTTAGCAGTGTAATGCCTAACCCACTACACCACCAATATGCCTTCAAACAGCATTCAGGAGTTGTAAAGCCAAAAACTTGTCCATTTCAAATGACAGGACAACAGTCTGAGTCTACCTAAATACCTAAACTTTTAATTTGTATCAGTTTTGTTGGCACATGATTTACATATCATACAATTTAACAGTTCAATCATTCAATCATATTAAGGGAAATTATTGTCAACTCATCCATTTTCCATTGTGCAATCAATATTAAAACCTCATTTTTGTCAACTCTTTCAAGATTCATTATGTAAAAGTGAGTCCTTATGTTTCTACCATTCTTACATACCCATTTATTATTCTTTAAAAATTTTTCCTTCATTTTTCTAATTTCTATTTGGATCCAAAAATGTACCCTTAAAGGTATATTAAATGTACCCTTAAATGTACCCAATTTGTGTACTAAAAAGCACAGTTTTGAGATATTTTAACTGCTGCAGCTTCTTTATGACCAAACATAGTTTTAAAATGTATCTTATATTTTTATTTTATATTTTAGTATCATCACCTTGCCTTCACTTGCATTGACTTTAGAATATATGATATGTAATTTTAGTGCAAGCATACACTGGAAAAGTTACGCCCACAGATGTTTATGCAATATTTGGTGCTTGTGCTAAACAAGTCACGTGGACTTTTAATTGTATGTACGGTTTGGACACATGACCTGCATTGGTAATATTCTCATTTGTACTATTTTCCTTATTAAGCAAACACTTATACATTCATTTTTGTTACACAAATTATATTATGAGAATCACTTACAGTATAAAATATTTTTATAGTGTACAATTTAGTCTGTACCTCCTCCCCCCACTCCAATTTTTCAAGTATATGGCAATAATGAATTTGAACCAAGTTTTTACAGAACTGAAGGATTACTGTTATAACTCAATGAAACACAGTTTGAAATATAATGTTTTAGCTGAAGGCCTTTATTTCTTTTAAAATGCAAATACCTCTACTTTTCATCTGCAATCAGTCATTTATACATTAATGTGAATGAATTTATTAGACATCTTTCTGAGGTTTGGATTTAATTCAGAAATGGGGGAAGCAAAGATGAAGTTAGCAAATGAAGGAAATGGAAAAGATGATTGAATTTTCAGGCGACTGAGAGCATTGAAGACCAATTTGGCCCACTCTACAATTTTTCTCACGGACTATGTTTATATTTAGTGCACTCATATATTTATAATAAAATAACAAAGAAAATATCTTTTGAATTAGATGTAAGTGTGAATATATTTCAGAGTCACAGCCAAATGACTTCGGAATATTTTGCCCAATCAACTATTTAATTCAATGAATTACTTATACTTTTTGGCCATTATAAATTAGCAGTAAAATCGCAAACAATGAATTGAGTAATTGAAGATGCTGTGGGTCTCTCCCCGTTAGTGTCGGCATAGGTTGAAACAAAGGACATGCACAGTAGTCTCCGGTCCTGCAATGTCTGCTATAAATGAGGATCTCAAGTTCCTAATCCGAGTTTGTCTCATAGCTAAATATCAGTTCCTATATTTTAAACAAAAATATAATCCTTTCCTAATTTGAATGATTGTATGTAATAAAATAATTGGTATCTATAACATGAACATGTTGAAGGATAAGGATGAGAGTTTGAGTCGTGCCTGACCAAGCCATAGTATTTTCAATTACCTCCTATGCATGGGAAAGTTGGACGATGAACAAGGAAGACCAAAGAGTAGTCCATGCGTTTGAATTATGGTGCTGGTAAAGAACTTTGTAAATCCCATGTTATACCAAAAGAACCAACAAATCTTCTTGGAAGAAATAGAATGAATGCCTTGGAAGCAAGGACAGGCAAGACTACAGCATACATACCGTAGATATGTTGTCAGGAGGGCCAGTCGCTGGAGAAAACACCATGCTTGGTAACACACAGGGGTAGTGAAAACGAGGACCAACCCACTGACTGCAGCAATGGCTCGACCTCAGAAGGGCTGGGTTAGGGGCCCTATGCGTCAGAACTGAGTTGATGGTACTTACCAACCACACGACTTGAGCATAATTATGTATAGTTATACTTATTTTAAAAAGCTTTATAAATCTTATCAAAACATGTCTCAATCTGACCGTGTGACAATTTACTTTAAATGCCTGGTAATTTTTAGAGAGATATATCAGAAAATTTGCTTGTTATTATTTTTAAAGTTCTCTGAAAATGATAAAGTCACATTACAAATTTTCCAGTTTTTTTAAACAGTGGAAAAGACTAATTTAAATGAGTTAAAATAAACAAAAACCTATCCCCCAAACTTGTTGAACCTGAACTATATATTTGCTGTATTTCATTTTAAAGTCAGTACTTCTGGTCAATTTTTAAAAAGTTTAACAGATATTTAGATTTAAAATGTTTATTTACACTCATATTTAATACTATATTTTTTAGGGGGGGGAGATGATTTAATACATGGAAAACATAATCACCTAAAAGAAGATGACACTGTTTAAGAAAGAGATGCATGTAGATGCTTTAAGCAGATTACAGTAAGTATCTGATTTAAGAGTTAACAGAAATAGATATTAAATAAAGATGTGGAATAACCTTGATGCATCTGTTGCAAAATAGATAATTTTTAAATGTACTTCATGAAATTAATAAAAATACTGAAGAATGCAGTAGTATTTCACACATAAATAGCTGACAAGGCTACCTTGACTGCTAAGATCATACTTACTTGAAAATAAAACTAAATCAAAACTACAAGTGAAATCAGTTGAAAAAAGAAAACGAAATGTAGAACAGAATTCTGCTCTTGCTTAAACTACAACCTTCAAAAACTCTGAGTTCTGCTGCTTTCGTAATGTGTGTAATATATATTTAATATTATGTATATATCTATCCCTAACCCACAAACTCTTCATGCCACTGCGCCCTGCTTTCTTGCTGTTTATTTACATGAATGTGGTCCTGAGAGTCCTGACCAGCAAGCAAGAAGACAGAATTGAGAGAAAATGTCCCCTACAGTTATAGACACTACTAGTTTATGACAACACCTGTAGCTGATTTATCTATACTTTATCTCAAACATGTATGTCTTGCTGGGAACATGATCTCAAGTTCATGAGTGAGGCCAGACCAACGGCATGTCCAGCATGCCTGTGACAGCTCTCTGGGAGGTGCAGGCACTGTCCGTGGAGCAACATAACCGTGCATCCTATCAACTTTCAAACGACCCAGAAGGTGAATGTAGTTGGTGGATGAACCACTGAGAATAAATTCAGATAAATATGTTGGGGGGGAAAAAGTTATGTTTCATGTAAAAGATATGACAAGTATTGAGATGTAAGAAAGAATCCAGTAGAAAAATAAACCTAACAATCAACTAGGATCTGGACACAATATAAATTATTTGTGAGCAACGAGTCAACATAGTACACGCATTATAACAATTTTCACTTCATTTTGAATTTGCCCTGTATAAATCTATTCTTCCTTTTCTAAATACTTAACTGTAAGAAGCTATTTTCTGCTACATTTTCATATAGTGGCATTCCGTGCATAAGTATAAAACATTTTAATTGATTTAATATATGCTTGCTGATATTAGATGGCACTGCTGTCTTCAGGATTACCCATACATTTCATGATCATCAAACCTCTGGCTGGAAGTTTATAATAACTTCAAAGGGATGTCTACCAGCTTCCTGATCAATATCTGTCACCACCAAGGTTATTAAATTACATATTTGTGTGCCACTGTTTACCCCCAAAATTCCATGTGTGTGAAGACATAAAACTTAATCTTGCCATTATCGTCCGTCTACCATTTGCATGATGCAACCTATTAAAATGACTCCTTACTATACTTAGCTGGATTAACGTTTTCGTAGCTCTCTCAATGTTATTGATTATATTAGGTAAATCTTAGAAAGTAAATAGTTATATTCATATATAAAGCAATATCCATAAACTATTAGAGCATAATCAGTTCTTAGAACACCACCACTTTGATATCCTTATTTATAGAAATCTACCAAGGATTCAAATTGAGGTATCAGCATAAATTACATTACAATGAAGTTTAAGATTCAGATTCATAATACGTTTGTACTGAAAAGATTATAAGGAACATTTTGACACAAAGGTTTCCAAACTTGTTTCTCTTTCTTCTGCTATTTTCCAGTATTCCTCCTTGTTATTAACTTTTTTTTTAATGGCAATATTTAATGAAATACATTCTGGAATATTAAAATTGGTGCTAACTATAGTATTTAGAAAATAGCTTAATGCCAGGTAGCTTTCAGTGTCATACTTTGACTAAGGAGTCCGATGAATAATAAGTCTTGAAATACACCACAGAAACGTTTTGACAATGCCATTATTAAAGTTCCAAACCCCCGACAAAGACAAGCTAATTCTAGATGGCGACTACATCCAATATTGGACTGTGTCCAAGAATCTACATAACATGCTTTTTTCTATCTGCATGTTTTTTATTTTCTGAAGGAAAAGGTAGAGCCAGCAAAGAATAAGGCTAAAAGATCCACAATAAATGTAGTGGGTTCATAATAATTTTTAAATGTCTTCTGTTACAATTCAACCACACATGTAAATAGGGAAATACCAACAATTCAAGTACATAGATATAAAGTGCAATGGAAAACTCATTAATTTTAAAAAACTCACCTTGACTTGCAAACTTCAGCTCTTTTGCATCTGTGAGTGTGGGCCTTTTGTCCGACCCTTTTTTTTCTACTCGTCGATGGCTTCGTCTTTTCTTAGACTCTCCCCAAAGATTGGATCCGCCATGCATGCTTGGTATGTTCAAAATAGCAATTCCTTCCAGAGAGATGTTTATTAAATCTATCTGTACTCCATCACACTAAGAAGTGAAGAAAAAAAAAGAAGCAGAAGTAGGATATTTCAACTTTCTTTCCTTGATTTCTTCTGTATTTTCCTATCTTTTAAATAAAAGCTTATAAATCCAAATCTTGTTATTTCTGAATATACCTGTCAAGAAAACGTAGTTACCATAATTGTCAATACCAAGCATAAAGTAGCTACTAAACCCAAGTAGTTATCATTCATAGTGCTACATCTGATCAAATAAAATCACCTTTATCATTATTTACAGAAAACTGTAGGAAGAAACTCAGGTTAGTGTCTGTGCATGTAACTCTCCAGAGAGCTCTAAATGGTCACAGAGAAGTTGATTCTGGGAAGTCTGGTCTACTTTCAGACCGAATTTTTAATGATTGCCTCCAAGTTGTAGGGTATACTGTAAGTGATATTGGGGAAAGGTAAATAAATAGTATTTATGAATCATGGTCTCATTTTATTTATGCAGATAAAATATTCATTTAAGAGACATTTGTGGGGGGATGGGGAGAATTATACAGTACTGAATAAAATTTTTTCAATGTTTGAATCACATTGGCATGGCTCAGATGGTTTCTTGGACAAAGTAAAGTTCGAAGCAGGAGGCACAAAGCAGTGATGAACACAGACCCTAAACCAATGTGGTGGAGATGGCAGGTGGGGAAGCGAGGACAGAAGACAGGAGTTAAGAGTGAGAGGGAATTCCAACTCACTCTACTTTGTAGCTGCTGAAACAAGAGTTTGAGTAATGAAAATAATTATTCAGATAAATTTCCTCTTTTCCTTTCTTACTCCCTCCTTTCGCCTTACTCTCTCGCGCTCTCTCTCTTTTTAAAATTTTTTGCCTGGTAACAGATACGCTTTTGTTGGTAAGAATTACGGAACTTGCTAACTGAAAATGTGTTGCAGTATTCAGAATGGACAATTGTTTATTCTTTTAACTTTACTGTGAACCTCAACTGAAGGACATGTTGGGAGAGTGGCAATGCTACTCTGTATTTTTTTAAAATTACTAATTACTGATCTCTTCCAAGTTTTCTAAAATGGCACTTACAATAGATCCCCCCAATTGCTCTCATTTCTGAG
>NW_022103920.1:71168749-71170755 GCF_000313985.2 Echinops telfairi
GACATACAGCTACCATGTGATTGTGTATATGCTTGGTTAGGGACGTGACATACAGCTACCATGTGATTGTGTATATGCTTGGTTAGGGACGTGACTTACAGCTACAGTGTGCTTGTGTATATGCTTGGTTAGGGACGCGGCATACAGCTACAGTGTGATTGTGTTTATGCTTGGTTAGGGATGTGACATACAGCTACAGTGTGATTGTGTATAAGCTTGGTTTGGGACATGACTTACAGCTACAGTGTGATTGTGTATATGCTTTGTCTCATTACAGAAAAAAATACTGATACCTACTTTATCACACTAAGTCTTATAAAAATCAGGATTTGGGGACATAAAAGAAGGAACATTTTCCATCATGATGAAAAACTCTCCAGTCCCTATTCTGCTCCTCATACGGATTCATATTCACAGAAGACCACGAAATAAAGCAACACATCTTGAGCCTACTTGGCAATGGCAGACACAAATTCAAGAGAAGAAGTGCCAAGTTTTCATTCAATTTGTTTCAATGAAGTGAAACCGAGTCTTGATGATCTTTTCTTTTCTTTCTTTTTTTTCCAGAGGCAAGTTATTTTTCTTCCTTTTTATGTATTAAATTAAGATGATTTCTTTTTACTAAAGAATTCTACTCATGTGTATACTCACTTACCGCTATACATTCTAGATAAACAGATATTAATTTCATAATTAAAAGTAATCTTGTGTAAATACCCTGCAGGCCTCAATGAATCAAACACATACTGTGTGTCAGGCCTCCCACTGTCTTCAAGTGGAATGTACTGGCTGGATAATTAGATAGTACATATTTTTTAACCTTATTTGCATGCATATTATATCTTTTGCACACTGACAAGCAGCAGTAACAACAAAAGTCAGATTACCACAGGGAATTCCCACAAAGAAGTCTTCATTCCTTATAATTTGCAGCCTAAATTAAAATAATTTGATCTTTGACAAGGATGAAATGTCAAGCAGAAGGGGGTCCTCTACAAGCTAAGGCCTGTGGCTTCTGAAATCTGCCTAATTTATGTCAGTCACTTCTTAATACATATTTAAGTATTACACGAAAAAGATGATAAATATGCAATCTGACACCTTTGGTATTTCCCTGCTGTTAATTTATAAAGGTCTGGCTTCCCCCAAACTGACTAAAATCATTTAAATAACAGAAGAATTGTGAAATAAGCAGAGCCGGGGCCCACTTTCCATTTTCACTCAATATGGAGCACAGCAGGCAGTGCACTAAGACAATTATTGGACGAGGCCTGAGAGCCCCACTGTGACAAGTTACTTTCAGAATCCGGGAAGGAGGATTTCTTTGTTCATCTGTAGAAAGGGGGGTATGTTGCAAATAGGCTATTTTTTTTTTAATTGAAGGAGTGGAATTACATGTGACAATGGAAACAGATCAGCATATAGACTGTTATTCATGTTGTCACTCTTCAGAATCTTCTCCCGTGTAATTTTAAGAGACAGTAAGCTCTTTGAAAGTAAAAACCACTGAAGAAGCTGAAGGGGTCACAAAAAACGAGGGCTGAAGAAGCGCATTGCAGCTCCGGGGAGAGCAGCGCAATGGGCTTACACCAATTGCTATTTCTGAATGATTTGCTTCTATTCGTGCTTGACCCCTTCCTACCTTCCTCTGTTTGCTTTAGCACGATGATCATTAGTCTGGAAAATTTCAGTGCTGGTGCTGATGGAGACCAGAAATTTTAGCACACCAGTTGAGTTCATGGAAATAAAAGCTGAGGTGAAAGCTATGAACTATAAACAAGTTATAGTACTGTGTCAGATGATATTTTCATCCATGCTGAAGGTTTATAATTTTTACAGAAAAAGTAGCTATAGAAATAAGAATATAAAATCTAGAAAGCCAACAGTCTCCGTTAGTCAATAAATGCTGAACATTTTATTATTAGGTAGAAAAATAGACTGTTAACAGGAGCTATTTGTAGAGTGCAGTGGTATGGTCACCTTGTCCATTCTTATTGCAAAGATAA
>NW_022103920.1:71172405-71174692 GCF_000313985.2 Echinops telfairi
ATTTATCTGTATATAATTTAACAGTTCATTTCTTGTGTTATATATCCAATTATCTTTATAAATAAATATATTAAATTATCAGCAATTTGGTTTTATCTCTTTAGAGAACCCTGTCTTGTTCCCCAAACCCAAAGATCCTTAAAGGAAACATGATTTGAGTCTCTCACGAATGACAAAACTATAGTTTGGGTGTAGTGTAAACTGAAGACTCATCATTCTTTGGGGAAGAGTTAGAGAGATGGAAAAACCACCTGCAGAGGTGCATAGACATAGATGGAGGAAATATTGCAAATCAGTAGCTTCATATTTTGGTATTTTTATTTCATTAAGGCTTGTAAGATTTTATAGCGATACTTTTGACTTACCCTCATATTTTTAACATTAATATCAAAATATCATGGGACATATTACACAGAGCTGTTAAAGACAAGATTCTCATGTTAATTCAGTGTTTCAGATATAGTTAACATGTGAATTTATAGATTTTTAGTTAAAATTAACATGTGAATTTATAGGGAAATTAAAAACATGTGAAGAACTCTGGCAAAAATTTTGTATGGCTAATAAATTTGGTGGTGTACACCTAACAGTGAACTTGCCAATATTTTTACTACAATGCATCTGATTCTATGCTTAGGTCAGATAAAAATATTCACATTTTTACTAATGAAGCATAAGGAATTCTTTTATTCATTGTATAAAATAGTTTGGAGAAAAATGACATAAATATTTTTCAAGATTTTTGGCATAAGACAAGATTACGTATGGATTTGCAGAACTATGATAGCAAACCCGAAAATTAAAATAGGCACACATACATAAAGGGCTTAATAATATGCCTTTTGCTCATTTAAAGCTGTAGTATTACATAAACTTCCAGAGGTTAGGCTCCATGTATTTTGAAGGGTGTTGTGTATTTGTGCCTCAGTCATGTACACACTTAAGTACTGGACTATGAACCAAAAGGCTGGCTATTCGAGCCCACCCAGTGCTCTTGAATCAGAATGTTTTCTAGTTCTTACAGGAGATCTCACAGAGAACCAGACCATCAAAGTCACTGTAGCATTCATTGACAGTTCAATGATGAGAATGATAAGATCCACTGTGGATAATTTCATGTAGTCCTTCAGAGTAGGACAAAGACTGTAGGGAGTCGAGAACAACCAAAAAATTATACATACATACAGTTGTTGAGTATGTTGCTAGTAATAATAATACAACTGGTTCAAGATATCACATAACAGCCCAAAGTGTTAGTACCAAGCGAATATAGTTCTACACATTGTTTTTCCTTCTCTTCATCTTATTTTTTTTGGCAGATTCTGTGAAAATTTCACACTATTGCTGGAGTATTGGGAATTTTTATCCAACACTATTTTATCCAAAAAATACTTCCAGTAAGCACAGTAGATACTTTTTTTCTCTTTTGGTCATCTCCTTCTCCTTATCTCTGTCTAATGTACTCCCTATCCCACTCAGTAAGATAAAGCACGTTCTATTTCTTCGCCCATGACCTCTTCCCTTAACTACTTTCCTTTTTCTTGGAATAAATATTGTTTTTTCATTTTAGACTCTTAGTCCAAATTTTGTTTCCTTTGGCCAACTTGGTCAGCATGCTCACTTTTACCTGACTCTTTTTATCATTGCTTCTTGAATTTTACTACATAAAAAAATTCACCTAAGACACTTTATGAATGTTCATTCACAAGTTTCACTTACTTCACCCTGAAAGTCTTGTTCTGTTTCCTAGGATGAGGCAAAGGAGTTCCTCAAACCAGGAAAACCAAACTCGCTGCCATCAGTGCGCCTCCCAGTGACCCCTGTGGGTTTCCAAGAGTGTAAATGTTGATGGGAGGAGAAAGCCCAGTCTTTCTCCCAAGGAGCTGCTGGTGGTTTCCAACTTTGGACCATCACAAGTATCACAACACAACCACTACACCACCCTTAATGACTAGACTACCAATCCAAAGATTGGCTAATGGAATCCACCAGAGGCTTTTTGGAAAAATTCTGGAGATTTGCTTTCAAAAAGTCACACTTTTGAAAACTGTGTGGAGTAATTCTGATCTTCAAAGCTGGGGTAAATATGAATAAGAGTTGAACTGATTTACAACTGAAAACATGACTAGACAGGAAAATCCTTCCAATGCATGGACATACAAGATAATTTTAACATAAAAGTTGGAGCCCAGAGCAAGCTGGGACACATTCCCCTCTTTCCATTTAAGAATTGTCTACTCTCAGATGATTCGCGATAAGAATCTTATCTTTGGTATTCTACTAATTT
>NW_022103920.1:71175211-71187275 GCF_000313985.2 Echinops telfairi
GTGATATGTCTTTTTTTTATAATAATAAAGCTAGATTATTACTGGATATTTTTAAAATTAAAATTTATCTTTTTCAGGATCCCTCTTTCTCTGTGTGTCTTTGTGTGTATACATTTCTATATCTATAGTATTATTTCTATTTGATTTGTTTCCTTAGATTTAAATATTTTGTCTGCAACACAATACTTATTTCTCTTAAATTATTAAAGCAAATGTTCAATGTGCAATGGAAGTATAATAGTATCACTTAAATTCATAGGGTTTTGAAGAAGACTAAATCAAATCATGCGTGCACACTGATAACATCAAACATGAGCTATAGTTAGTAACAGATAACTCTAAATAGGTATCATTATTATCAACCATTAGCTCATGAAATCTATATCTTCTCAAATATCCACCCCTTGGAAGGGGCTTCCCATATTAAAGAAGAATGTGAAATAGAGGGACTCACATCAAATTATTTGTTTTATAAAACATATATTCACTACTGAAGCTTTGCTTGTTACTGGATATTTATTATATATTTTTCAAAATGTAGTTGGTATAATTTTAGGACAAATAAGAAACAACAGAAAACAGGATCAAATTTCTGAATTGCTGTGTTTCATATACTTAATCGTGAGGTAACCTTGAGGGCAGACAACCATCGTCTGCTAGCATGATCGCCTGGATTCACTGCAAATTGAACATCGTGGCAGATTCTGCATTACTCTCCATAAACAACAATGCACACAATGTTTTAGAATACAAAAAATGTCTAATTGTATTTTGAGATGTGCACTAAAATATGGCTGTAATTTAGAAATGCTATCGCACTGGCTCCAGAATAGGACAGTGTATGCAAAGCATAGAAGCTCAACTTTGAGAACCTGGCCAAGGAAAACAAAACAAAAACATAAAACTTCAGCTCCAGTTGCCCAGATTTCTTGGGAAACATTATAGTTTTATTTTTTTACTGTAAGATATAAAGCCCTGTGGACAGAACCATTTAAACATTATCATTTTTAAATTCAAATCAATATTTTCCACATTTATTTTTATTCAAGTGTATTTTTCTCAATGAATAATACATGATTTTAAAATATCTCTCTCACTACCTTCTTGACCATTTGTGATTTGAATGTATGTAATATTATCCTATGTATCATTCGCAATGGTTCTTCTTCAAGGGGTACTCAGGGTAGGGTAAGGTAAACGTAAGAGAGTCCAGTGTAGGAAACTTTAACCAGAAGTCCTCAATTCAGCCAGAAATCAGACGGTTAAAATTGTTTTCACTTTGCTACTGATCATACGGGTTTTTGTGGGCACCACATTTTAAAAATATACTATTCAAGCATCTTACAAATAATTTTGGAATGTAAAAGAGAAACGTAGATTTTTTTTTAAATGTAGTTATCTATATAATGACTGCAGACAGTCCAAGTTCATGTAGAGCTCAAATCCTTCCTTCTGAAATCATCACCCTTTCCACGACAATGTTCTTATCAAGTGATGCAAGCTTTCCACCCATATTATCAGCATCAAATATATTAGGAATCCATAAACATATTGACCAATTCTCATGAGAAAATGTACGAAACTGCTACATTGCAAAATAGCATTACTTTTATCATTATCAAAAACAGTAACTGACACCATTAGGATGACTCGCCGGGTCATTGCTTCCAGTCACCGGCTCCTGACCCATGCCACCAGTGAAGGAGAGCTTAGTTTAAAAGTGAAAGCGTTTGAAGCAATGTTTTTCAATCCATTTCAGCTAATCATTAAATGTTCATGTTGCTTCATAATCCTGTGCCTTTGTCTTTATAACTTGTCAGAATATCACTTTTTCTTTAACCCTTAAAGTCTCTCAATATAACTGATGTTTTTTTATAACCTACATTTTGAGTTCTACAGTGCCTACATTTTTGAGGTAGACCTATTTGCTTCAAATCTTTAAAAAAAAAAGTGACTTATCTTGCTGTCTTTTCTCTCTTTCTTGGCATTTCCACTTCCTTTAAGTGTAATGGGGAACCGGCACCCGTGGCAACTGAGAAAACCTCGTTAACGAATGGGTATGAAATGGAAAAGTGTATTTTTTTAACCTTTAACATGAAAGTAAGAGCAATTTTTGTGAACTGTGTTTTAAAGGTTATAAAATATTGAGACCTGAAAATAATACGTGTTTTATGTATCTTGCAACTTTTTCCCCCTTTCTCTTCAACTACTTTCTTTTATCTTGCATTTTTCTCTCCACACTATATCCACTAACTTCTCCATTGATTTTTAAAGTTGTGTTCCACCTTTTACTCTTTTATACTGCATTAAAACAACTCACAGCCAAACTTAACTTTATATTCTTTGTACTATTATTTTTAGATAATCTATCCCCACAGACATTATATTTTAGAATGTCTAGTTCAGCTTGTTGCTATGTGGTTGCTCAAGACATAGCTCATTTCATGGCCACAGTTCAAACATATTAACCATATGTGTGTCACTTAATGGTAAAATAAAAGAAAATCAACTCTTACTTCTATCTCTACAGATTCATGCAGCTTCTTGCAGGTGGCTGAGAAGGTCTCAGATGTGCCAAACTCAAAGTACCAAAATTTATTCTTCATTCTGAAAAAGGAAAGAGACAGCTTAGACACAAATTAATAACAGCAGTATTTTAAAAATAGGTTAAACTGGTCTTGTGTTATCAGTAGCTGGATGAGTTTGAGAATATAGGACACCCAAAATGCAAAGAAGGTTGATGCAATTCTAAGGGTTTATATGTTGGTGTTCAATTATGTAAGTCCCTGTGGGGTTTATAGGAATATGTTGTTCATACAGTCAACAGGGTATCTGGATTTTTCTTCTATTAATTGCTCCGATTTTAAAGACTGGCTTTACTGATTATTATTCATAGGTTGCAGGTCAACAGCTTGATTTTGGAAATATAACTCTGTAGCCATAAAATGAAAAACACAGAAATCTTGACTTCTCTTGAAGGAAACAAAGAGAAAAATCTCAACAGTGTTAATTTTGATAGATAGCTATTTATCTGTCACTGTACCAAAAAGAACTAGTCAACACCCCACTGTTTCAGGAGGTAGTGTATGAGCAAGAACTAGTGGCACTGAAGGAAGACATCCACATGGCACTGAAAGCACTAGTCACAAACAAGGCTCCAGGAGCCGATGGATACCAAGTGAAATGTTAAAAAAGCTGATGAAACACCGGAAGCACTCACTCAGCTATGTTAGAAAATTTGGAAGACAGCTACTTGGTAACTGACTGGAATATATCCATATTTCTACCGCTTCAAAGAAAGGTGGCCCAGTGAATGATCAAACAATCGAACAATATCACTGACATCATATGCCAGTAAAATTTTGTTAAAGGTCATCCAACAATACATTGCAGCTGTCCATTGACAAGGCACGGCCAAAATTTCAGAAAAGTACATGGAACAAGGGATATCATTGCTGATGTCGGATGGATCTTGGCTCAAAGCAGAGAACACCAAAAAGAGATTGTGGATCATAACAAACTATGGTTAACCTTGACAACAATGGGAACTCCAGAATACTTCATTATGCTTACGAGGAATTTGCAAATGGATCAAGAGACAAGCAGAACAAGGGGATGCTCATGTTTAAAATCAGGAGAGGTTTATACAGGGTTATGTCTCCTCATTATACTTATTCAATCTGTATACTCAACAAGTCACCAGAGAAACTGGATTAAATGAAGAAGTAGGTGACATCAGGACTAGAAAAAGGTTTATGAACCACCTGTGATATGCAGATGGCATGACTGCTTGCTGAAAGTGAAGAGAATTTGAAGCACTTCCTTATGATGATCAAAGATTGCAGCCTTCGGCATGTATTACAACTCAATGGAAAGAATACCAGATTCTTCCTAGCTGAACCAATAGAGTAGATGGGGGGAAAGTTGAAGTTGTCGAGGATTTTAGCTTATTTGAATCCAGTCAGTGCTCATGGAAGCAGCCATCAAGAGACCAAAAGGCACATTGCAAAAGGCACATATCTGCTGCACAAGGCCTTTTTAGAGTATTGACAAGCCAGGATGTTACTTTGAAGACTAAGTTGTGCCTCACCCCAAATATGTATTTTCAATTGCCTCATATGCATGTGAAAGTTGGACACTAAATAAGGAAGACCTTAGAAGAATCAATGCATTCAAATGTGATACTGTCAAAGCATATTAAAAATATCATGAACTACTAAAAGGACCCACAGATCTGCCTTGGAAGAAGTATAGCCAGAGATCCCCTTATAAGAAAGGATCACAAGGCTTAGTCTTACAAACTTTGGACATGTTTTCAGGAAAGACCAGTCCCTGGAGGAGGACATCATGTTGGGTAAAGTAGAGGGGCAGCGAAAAAGAGAAAGCCCCTCAACCAGATGGATTGACACAGCTGCAGCCACAATGGGCTTAGGCATAGGAACAATTGTGAGGATGGCACAGGACCAGAACATGCTTTGTTCTATTGGTCGCTATGGGTCATATCAACTTGATAGCATCTAATAACAACAACAATTTATCTTTTAGAAAATGGCACAATCACAGAGAATACAGAAAAATGGAGGGGAGGGGGAAGAGTTGACATTGAGAAAGCTAAAATTAATAACTTTGGAAAAGCCATGAATTATTTTTAAAATTTTCCGCTTCCATAGGACTAGTAGTATTGAATTATGATAGCTCTTGAAAGAAATAAGGAATATATTCATCTTTTCTTTTTTAAAGGAAAATACTCAAAGTCTAAAAGATTTCAGCACTTATTCTAAGCAAGATCATGTTTTGACTACTTCAATCAAACAAACTTTTTATAATTAACTGCTATTTTATAATAGTAGAAATATTATCAGTTATTGGATTTACATGTATGGTTTAAATTATAAATAATTCAAATGAGGCATACTGCCTTCAATTAGAGAAAAATATAGGAAATATGAGAATATTTTCATACTTAAAGGCAAGACAGTGATTTTTATCATTGCATTCATATATATTTCTAACATCAAATTATTCTGTCCAATTTACAAATATTAACATATTCCTTTTCTATTACCATGGAAAAGTTCTGCAATTACAAATATATTTAACAAAGATTTTTTACTTAATTTAATCCTATTATTAGTTTTGGAAAATGGCATGGAGTTTGTAGTTATTATTGTTATGCTAGGAGCCCTGGAGGCCTAGTGGTTACACGTTGGTCTGTAATACAAAAAGTCAGCAGTTCAAAACCACCAGCGAGTTATTATTAAACGGCGTTGAATAGAATTCTCAGAAATTGTTTTGAAATTATAAAACTAACATTATATGACCTACCTGCATATACATTCCACTACATTGAGACTAACATAAGGTTTTATTTCTTTTAAAAATTGCCACTAATCTTTCTGTATCAGATATATTCAAGTCAGTAATCTGTAGAATAATATAGTTTTTAAGGAGCCTCTTTCCTCAATGCTGAGGAAACCATAAGAGAAGAGGGGTTACATGAAGAAGAGTGTGGCATCAATATTGGAGGAAGGCTTATTAACAACCTGTGATACACAGATGCCACAACTTTGCTTACTGAAAGGGAGGAGGACTTGAAGCACTTGAGGATCGCGGTCAAAGCTTGTAGACTTCCATCAATATGGATGACCACACTGCTTACCATACTCCCATCAGTATGGATTACGTCTCAATGCAAAGAAGACCAAAATCTTCACAACTGGACCAATAGGTAATATCATGAGGAGAAAAGGTTGAAGTTGTCAAGATTTTTGTCTTACTTTGATCCATATTCAATGCTCAGAGAAACAGAAGTCAAGAGATCAAAAGATGTATTGCCTTAGGTAAATGTGCTGCACAATACACAATACCTTTAGAGTATTGAACAGCAAGGATGTGATTTTTGAGGACTAAGGTGCACCTGACTCAAGCCATGGCATTCTCCATTGCATGATATCCATGTGAAAGTTGGACATAAAACAAGGAAACCATAGACAAATTGATGCGTCTCAATTGTGGTGTTGGAGAAGAATACTGAAAGTACCATGCACTTCTAAAAGCACCCACCCATCTCTCTTGGAAGGAGTAAGGACAGTGTTCTTCAGAAGCCCGGACAGCAAGACTTTGTCTTGTATACTTTGGACATGTTGTCGGGAGAGATCAGTCATTGGAGAAGGACATCATGCTTGGGAAAGTGGAAGGGCAGAGAAAAAGAGGAAAGTCCTCAAGAGATGAACTGACACATTGTCTGCCACAGTGGGTTCAGGCACGTGACCCATTGTGAGGATGGCACAGGACCAGGCAGCACTTCATTCTGTTGTGCATAAAGTCACTTTGGATCAGAGTGCACTCACGGACACAGAAACAATAGCAGTTCCTTCTATCTCTAGTTCTACCTAAACATATTCTGTCTCTACTCATACTTCTTTTATGGCTTGATTTTATATATATGAATAGTGATAGAGATTCTTAGATAGAGTACAGGTAAATATTAGCAACATGCTCTGAGAGCTTATGTTTATAAAATAATCTGGTCTATTAATTCAGATGTCTACATGACCCACCATATGAAATTATGTAGGAAAATATTCTCCTTTTGATTCTCTTTGAAAAAATGAAAGTACTCTCTAATGAAAAATAATTAAGTAGATTGAGAAGAAAATATTGATCTGTCTAATGCATCCTAAAGATAAACTTATAATAATAATTAGTGCTAGTTTATTGGCTGTTTGGTGCTCTTTTTATACATTAACATTTTTTAAAAGATCATTTCATTAGGGGCTCTAACAACTTATAACAATCCGTACATCAATTGTATCAAGCATATTTGTACATATGTTTTCATCGTCATTTTCAAAATATTTTCTTTCTACTTGAATCCTTGGTATCAGGTTCTCATTATTTTCCATCCCTCCCCCTCATTCCATCCCTCATGAACCCTTTGGTAATTTATAAATTATTATTTTTTTCGTGTCTTATACTGACCGTTGTCTCCCCTCACCCACCTTTCTATTGCTTTTCCCCTTGGGGCAGGGGTAATATGTCAATCATTGAGATCAGTTTTTCCTTCCTTCCCCCACCTTCCCTCAACCCTCCTGGTATCATTACTCCCACTCTTGGTCCTGAGGGTTTTATCTGTCCTGGATTTCCTGTGTTTCCAGCTCTTATCTGTACCTGTGTACAGATGAACATGCTCTGGTTTAGCCAGATTTGTAAGGTGAATTGGGGTCATGATAGTGGGGGGAAGAAAGCATTAAAGAATTAGAGGAAAGTTGTGTGTTTCATTGGAGCTATACTGCACCCTGACTTGCTGTCTCTTCCTTGTGACCCTTCTGTGAAGAGATGTCCAATTATCTACAGATGGGCTTTGGGTCTTCACTCCATACTGCCCCTCATTCACATCACTATGATTTTTTGTTCTGGGTTTTTGATGCCTGATACATGATCCCATCAACATCTCATGATCACACAGGCTGGTGTACTTCTTCCAAGTGGGCTTTGTTACTTCTCAGCTACATGGTTGCTTTTTACCTTCAAGCCTTTAAGACCCCAGATGCTATATCTTTTGATAGCCAGGCACCATCAGCTTTTTCACCACATTTGCTTATGCACCCATTTTGTCTTCAGGATTGTGTAGGGAAGGTGAGCATCAGAGAATGCCATGCTATTAGAACAAAATGTTGAGGGAGTACTTGAGTAGAGGCCCAAAGTCCATGTGCTTTTGTGTTGAGGGAGTACTTGAGAAGCCCAATGTCCATGTGCTTTTTAATACTTGACATATAAATATATGTACATAAAGTGTTTTATAATAATATTTTTATGTTGACATCTTTCCCCAAATTTATGGATTTTCTTCATTCATTTATTTGTTCCTTCAACAAATGTTTCTTGAGAATATTAAATTGCAAATACTACAGGGCACTATGTTAATCTCTAAAGAAGCAAATATTAATGTAATTATCTCCATCCCCAAGGAACTCTGAACGTTGTAAGACTATGAGCATATAAAATAATAATAATAAAATTAATTCTCTCAATGGAATATGAATAATGTATTATGGGATGAAACTTCAATGAATCAATTAAGTTTGCCTTGGGGAGTTCAGAAAGCTTTATCTGAGAAGGTGACATTTTAATAGAAAGTAGTAGAATAAAACAGAAGAAAATACAAGTTCTGGGCATTCATTGGCAGATGGGCTAACCATTTAGGTTGGGTTTGTTTTGGAATGTGCAGCTGAGTTAAGGAATCTGGTCTTTCTCAGATAATATAATGTTAACTGAAGCTTATATGATCAGTTTTGTTTTATGGGTAAATGAATCTAGGAGAAATGAAATATCAAAGTGAGTTGGGGTATTAAAATGTTAGTTTTTTAATTGTAGTATTATAAACCAAAAGGTACTATTGAATTGTTCAAAAATATATAATTCTATACTGAAAAAATGTGATAAAAGAAATGAAGAGGGACAAGAGACAAGAGCTGTACCTGAGGTAGAAATAAGGAATTGGTATGATTAGATTAGATAAATATCTGCTATACTTTGAGTATATCTAACTATTCATACTCGGGAATATCAGAGTGTTCTTTTACATAAAAATTGTCTGAACTTAGAATTTGACAGCTGCTATTATAAAATAAATATAATTTGAAAATCAAATAAGTCCATGAAGGTTTGGATAACATATGAAAATATTTTTTCCCCATGATTTCCACCAGTGGCTTTTACATCTTATTGAAAATGCAGTAGCCCCTAAAACAATTAACTAAGATATCTTATTTTAGCAAACATATGACAAAAGACAGAAATTCTGACAATTTATATTCGGCTTTGATTCACCATATTAGTTAGCATGTCTGCTCATGTGCAACAGCTACTTTAAATTCTCTGTTATTACAACCATTTTATGTTTCACTTAGATAAATATATGGTGGTAATAAAAAGCACAGAGTCAGATTCCACATGACAAATTAAAGGCTATTAAATTTTATTTTTTAAACCAAATCCTTTTTTAGGTATTGGAAATGTAACAAAACAAAACAAAAAAGAACACTTTTAAATATGTATGCTATTTATTTTTATGGCTCACATAGAAAATGATCCAAATAATTCAAACTCAAATTGGTCAGCTAAATGCAGTTTCAGCCCCTAAAATGAGGTGCTTGAACATTTAGTCCACTGTCAAATATGTATACCAAAATCAAATTTATTTTATTCTTTGACAAGTTTTATGACCCAGGTTTGATGACTAATGTACAAATTCCACAAAAATTCTTTATCCAATTATAATTTTAAGTCAATAATACATTAAACTCCATTTAATGAATTTAATCATAAAGCTACAGGATTCAGCTTAATATTCAAAGTGGTTGGCAACCAGATGTTCAGAAGAAACGAGTTCACATTCATCAGACATTATCTTACTAACAGTAATTTTGCTCGCTACATATCCTCAGAGAAATATGAAGTATCTGCGATATTGTGAAATTTAGTTAATATTTAGTTATCCAAATTCATAGCTTTCAAATAGGTAAATTAATTCTTAGCAATGTTATTTCCCTTTGAATTTTCCTTCTGTGCTTAAATGTTCTTTTGTTTTTGACTTTTATATGAAAACTAATGTCAATGGAGCAAATATAAAACAAACTTGAAAAGATTGTGTAATTCTCAAAAAATACAGAAGAACCTCATTAGACATAAAGCTCATTTCTAAGGACTGTACAATTTAACAACAATAACCAAAAAGCCAAACTCATGCTATCGAATGGATTCCAACTCACAAGGATCCCACAGGACAGGGTAGCACTGGCCCCTGTGGGTGCCTGAGACTGGAACCTTTTCCCTGGGCAGAAAGCACTATCTTTCTCCTGGGGAGCAGCTCTGGATTTCAAACTGCAAAAAGCAGGAGTATATTTATCTCATTTATTTTATGATGGCCAAAACTCTCACTGCCACTGAGCTGCCAATTCATAGTGACCCTATAGGACAGGCTAGAGCTGCCCTTAGGTTACTGAGACTGCAACTTTATAGGAGTAGAAAGTCCTGCCATCTCCCACAGGGGGCTGGTGGCTTCTACCTGCTTACTTTACAGATAGAAGTCCAACACATAAGCAATACCCACCAGGGCTTAAGAATCTTAACAAGCAGAAGAGTTGTAATTTGTTGATCAGTTTTTTTCCTCAAAGAGGTACATTTTTTTGGTATTATTTCTCTGTGAGAGAAAGACAGGGCTTTCTGTTCCCATAAACAATTACAGTCTTGGAAACTCTCAAACGCAGTTCTATCCTGTATTATAGGGTTACAACTCTGCAGTAGTCTGTTTAAGCTTTTTAGTGAGGATATAGAAAATGAAAGAGCTAATTTAATATATATGAAACAATAAAAACACTTCTGACAGTGTATGATTTTTCAAGTATGTTTAACTTTTTCTAGCTACATGTATGAGTCAAAATTATTGCTTCTAAACCATAGAAATCTTTATGATAGGAAAACATCAACATTGGAAGGTATCATTTCCTGATGTATCCCCATCTGTTATATACACTTCTGTAGGTGCTGTTTTCATCTCGGTAACTCTTCCTCAAAGGTTTGGGTGCTATTTGATTTGCACCCCATCAAAAAGCAGTTTTGTAAACTTTGAGGGCTTCCAAGTATGTCCTTTTACATGTTGAGTTTTGAGAAGAAAAAGAAATGTAAAAGGGCATGTTCAAGGCTGTAAAATAGATAGAAGTACGTTCCCCAACAAAATTCTCATAGGACAGCCCACGGTACTCTAGAAGCATGGGCAGGTGCTTTGTGGTGATGGGAAAACAAAATAAAGCCCTATCTTGGTGAGGAAAAGGCCAGTAAATTTGTCAAGAAATATTATACTAAATATTGGTTATAGGGTTTACTTATTTATTCCTAAACACTTTAAAAATATGCCACAATTCAAATGGAAGGGCCAACCCCGGTCCCCGAGTTCGATGGAGAATAAGCCTCATCTGAAAGCAGGAGCTCAGAAAGGAGCACGCACAGCTAACTGCCAGCCAGAAGAACGCCGGCAGAGCGGGAGGGCCTGGTCAGTGCCACAGGAGGCTCCTGGGTACGGAAAGGCAAGGATAGTTGTGGTTTTGGGGCTTTGTTGCTGTCATTTTATCACCTCTCTCATGAGACCTAACTGCCATATAGATGAACTACCACATGAAGCACTTGTTGGCAACAAAGTCCTGACCCAACTGCAATGAAAGCAGCAACTGATTTTTTTGTTTTTATTGGCAATCACAAATTTATTTGATAAATGGTGGGTTGGTCTGGGTTGACTAGAGAAACGAATCCAGAGACACTCATATGTGTGTAAGAGAGAGCTTTATAGCAAAGAGCAATTGTATATTGAGAAAACATCCCAGTCCAAATTAAGACCATAAATCCAATATTAGCCCATATGTCCAACACTAGTCCATAATTTCCTTTTTAGACTCATGTAACACATGCAGTGATGCCAAATGCAGGAAGATCACAGGCTGGTGGGTGAAAAGTCTTGTGGATCCAAATGGTGGTGGGAGTATCTAAACACTGGTATGGGCCTCCACATAGCTCCTCAGCAGGAAGGTGAAACAGAAAGGGAGAGTGTGTGTGCAGCCTGCCTCCCAGGAGAAAGAGAGGAAATTTCCAGAATCCTCATGAGAAGGTAACACACACTGGGAAGCATAATCAGGCTGTGACCTGATTGACAGGTTATATTCAAACCCTTCTCTCTTAATATCCTCAAGTTGACACAGATTAAGAAATTACCACAAATGGTTATGAAAAAGTTTTTTCAAATGACAGTGCCATGATAAAAATTTGAAACACCCACTTCCTTTCCCCTGCCTCGCCCTCTCTCATGTCCCCCCCATCCCGTTGTTCTCTCTTCCAGCTTGTTTATCCCGCCTACCCCTTCCAGGTAGACATGCAGCGACAATAATATGCACCAACACAAGACCGAGTACAACAAAGTAACAATGGAAAATAAAACAATTGCTACAACAACAACAACAACAAACCCTATAAATAGTTCAAGGTCTATTTACTGTCCTTTAGGAGTGCTTTC
>NW_022103920.1:71188453-71192387 GCF_000313985.2 Echinops telfairi
GATGTATGTGTGGATTGTGATGAGTTGTATAAGCCCCCAATAAAATGATTTAACTATTAGCAAAAAAAAATTGAAACACAAAACAAAGTAGTATGAAATGAAATGAATGGTACAGTTACTCCAATTTGTTTAAAAGAATTGGCACTACACATCAAAGTATGGTTTGCTTATAGAAACTTGAAATTATAATTGCATGGTAATCACTATCCATAGACAATACTGAAGGTGACCATATTCCATATCATGGGATGGAACATATTTTTTAACAGTTGTTAAAAGAAGTACCCAACTCATTTATATCAAATAAATTCAACTCAGCAAGGTCATATAGGATAGGATAGAACTGCTCCACAGGGTTTCTAAAGCTGGCAGTTTTTATGAAGCAGACTACCTTATCTGTAAACTCTGGTGTTCCTCTTGGATTTGAGGTGTGGACCTTTTGGTCAGTAGCTGAGCACTAACCATTGCTTAACCTACCCTACTAAAAGAAATACCTTTTTCTGAAATCCTGAAAGCCATTTTTTTCATAGCAATCTATAATTCTCTCAGAATGAAGGAACAACATTGATAATGATATTTCATAAGGAAGAAGCCAAGACTATAGTAGAAATATTTTATATTCACACCAAAGATAGAAAATATTTTTCCTGCTACCAAACAGGGAAAGATATAAATGAATAAAAGAGACATATATAATTACTTGTATCTAATGCTCATTCATAAGATGTGTTTGTTAAGTCCCAAGGAGACAATGAAGCAGGCAATAGAAACTTCACAGAAAACATATAATACTACATCTTAGTTTGTAACAAAAAAGAGAGAGAGATGGATATTCAAAAAATGCAATTTTTAACCTAAATTACTTTTCCAAGAATAAATAAACTTTCTGATACATAAGTATATAATAATATGCATCCAAATATTCAAATATGTTAGTACATTTTTCAAAATGTTTAAACAATTCAATCACAAAAGAAAAGAAAACTTTGGTTGTGTAAACATGTTTGATTATACAACTATTTTCAGTTTTAATATTAATTATTTCCTTAATGTTGCTTTTCTCTTTTTATTGCATGTTAGAAGTAACTATTAGGTAATCCAAATGGAAATCTATAAAAGCAGTAATTCACATTACAGTCTAAAAAGTATTGGAGACACCCAAAAAACAGTGATAACAAAAATTATATGAAACATATAACCAAATTTGTAAAATATTTTTAAATAGTCAAGCATGTTTAGGAAAAAATAGTTTAGAATAACTAGATTTTTTAATAATAAAATATTTCTTAATAAAATGAGTCTATGAGAAATTTAGTAGGGCAATTATATAAAACTGTTCATTTGTTCTTTTTAGCAACTCTTACATTCAAGAATAGGAGTCTCTTCTGATGACCTTTGCAGCCTTTTTCGCTTTTCTATCATTTTAATTACCTGTTGCTGTTTTTTTACTTCATGTATAATGTTCTTGATGTCATCCCACAACATTTCTGGTCTTCAGACATTAGAGTTAAATATGCAAATGTATTTTGGGGGATAGTCTCTAAATTCAGGTGACATATATGAAAGTGAGAGTGGCTCTCATAGATCTGTTTTTATTTTCTTCAAGTTCAATTTGAACTTGTAGGCCATCAGTTGCAAGGCTAGTTCCCATGCGGGACCTGGCCATGTTCTAACTGGTGATATGAACCAGTACTGCTCCATTATCTCTTTCCACAGATGCAAAAAAATTGATATTTGTATATTCTATCTGAAAAAGTACACATGCATAGTCATCCTTTATGTTGTTGAAAAATACATTTATAACTTTAAAAGGCTGTTGCTTTTAGAAGGATCAAAAACAGGAAATGTGTACATCAAATGTGTACATATTCTTTCACAATATGTATTCCATCTCTATCCTGAGCTATTAATCCAAGGAGCTGGATTTTATGGGGGAAAACTGTAGAGAAAGACTAACAATCTACGATACGCAGATTACACAACCTTGCTTGTTAATAGTGAGGAGAACATCAATCACTTAGTGATGAAGATCAAAGACTATAGCCTGCAAGATGATTGAAACTCAATGTCAAGAGATCAAAAATCCAAACTACTGAACCATTGGACTCTATCATGATAAAGAGAAAAAAGTTTGAAGTTATCAAGAATTATACTTTCTTGGATCCGCCCTCTAGGCCCATGGAAGCAGCAAGCATTGGGTAAATCTGCTGCACAAGATCTCTTTAACATGCTAAAAAGCAGAAATATCACTTTGAGGACTCAGGTGTGTCTGGCCAACGCTATGGAACTTTTATTCACTTGATAGACATGTGAAAGCTAGACAATGAATGAGGAAGACCAAAGAAGAACTGATGCATTACACTTAGAGTATGAGTCAAGAATAGTGACCACAGCATGGACTATGAGAAGAACAAACATATCTGTATTTAAAGAAGTACCATCAGGCTGTTCCTTAACAGAGACAACGGAGAAACTTCCTCTCATGCATTTTGAACATGATCTCTGGAGGCCCATTCCCTGGAGAACAATCTCATGCTTGGCAGTGTCAACAAAAGAGAAGCTGATGCACAATGAGTGGCTGCAACAAGGGTTCAAACATACAAATGACTGTGAAGAGGATGCCAGACTAGGTAATGTTTCATTCTGTTCCATATCGGGTTACTGTGAGTCAGAAACTACTGGAAGGCACCTAACAACCAAAGTACACAGCATTTATCATCATAACCATCCATTTTACTTATGGAAAAGAGCATTGTTGCAGGTAAACCCAATGTGTCTTAGGCTTAATTCATCCAAATTCTCATAGAAAATAATAAACCCAATTCAAGAAAATGGAAATGGCTATAGGTCAAATAGGCAATTATTAAAAATTGTATTGTCTCACTTGACACAGATCAATTAAACATTATGATATAATCTAGAGTGACCAGCGAGACCTGAGGTAAGTGTAGCACAATCCTAGGAAAGACCGTCTTCCCTGACAATGACAATTGTACCTGGAGTTGGAAAGCCGCAGTGACTCCATGAGGGTAAATAGAACGCCGAACAAAGTGGAGCTGCCTACCAGCCAACCCCTACATCATCTGGCTCTGGAGATCCCCTGATTTAAAACTTAGAGATATGTTCTTACTGAATAGTGGACATTTTGTTTTTGCAGCCAAACACACATTTCTCATAACCCATCATAATTTATAGAGTAATTTGCACATAAATTATTATCAAGAATATATTCTAGAGAAACTTGAATGAGGTGATACATTCATCATATAGTACTATTTTTTAGCACTACAATTTAACAATGTGGTGACTGAAAAATGAATTCAAGTGGAGAATTTCTGCTCAGTATAACTCCTTATATTTCCCTTGATACTAAATGTGCAAATATCACTAAATATGGATTTTCATCTGACTGGTCATATCCTAGAACTTTCAAAGAACCATTTATCATGCTTATATGCCTATACTAATCTTAAACAGAGCCCATAAAACACTTCCATGTACATCGCATCCTTTTTTTCATAGTCATAGAAATCTTTATAGATGATAAGTGGCTTTCTAAAAAAAATTTCCCCCTCCCTCCCCACTTCCCCTTTCCTCATGAACCCTCCATAATTCACAAATCATTATTGTTTTGTCATAAGTTATACTGTCTGACATATCGCCCCGCCCTCTTCTCTGCTGTCCATCCCCCAGGGAGGAGGCTATAGATTCTTGTAACCGGTTCCCCCTTTCTACCTCACATTGCCTCCACCCTCCAGGCATCGCCCCTCTCACCACTGGTTCTGAAGGAGTCATCTGTCCTGGATTCCCTGTGTTTCCAGTTGCTATCTGTGCCAATGTACATCCTATGGTCTAGCCAGATTTGTAAGATAGAATTGGGATCATGATAGTGGGGGGGCGGGGAGAGGGAGCATTCAAGAACTAGAGGAAAATT
>NW_022103920.1:71193426-71236770 GCF_000313985.2 Echinops telfairi
CCCACCCGCCCCTGGAACCGCTGATCCATTGTTTTCTCCTCCAGACTATTCATCCAGTCTATCTTATCTAGATAGATCTGTAAAGATAATAATATACATAAAAAAACAAGCCATTGCAAGATAGGTGATCAGTGAGAACACAGCGATGGCAACAAAAAAGGAAACCAATTACCCATAGAAGAATAAATTAATTAAAAAATTTTAAACAGAAAGGAAAACCTGTAAATAGATCAAGGTCTGATTTTTGATCTAGGTGTGTCCTTCAGTCAGGTCCAATGGCGTACCATGCTCTGGCTCCAGAGTCTGTCCTTTGTACTCCCTTGGGGGCTCTCTCGTTCTCACCATCACACATTGTATAAACAATAACATAGTTACATAGAAACACAGAAACTCTATGGACAGTTCTACTATGTCTTAGTATCACAATGGGTCACAATGGATTAGAAGGCAAGAGTTGGCTGTCTATGGGGGTATATCTAACCAGGATCCATGTCTACTGGAAATGATTAATGCTAACCAGATTTTGAACATTTGAGTCCACCCAGAGGCATCTCTGAAGAATGGCCTGGGGATCTACCTCCATAATAATCATCCATTGAAAGCTTATGGAGACAGGTCTACTCTGACACACATGAGATTCCTGAGAATGGAACCTTTATTATCCAGGAGACAGAGAGCTCAGACAGTAGAGGAACAGCAGCGGGGTGGCAAAGAAGCAGAGGTAGTAGAACAAAGAGCCAGAGAACGAGACAAAGTAGTGGAGTCCAAGGGCACAAAATTAATATTGCTGAGTGCCTCAGAGCAGAGGTTCACGTGTGGAGTAGGAAGTCTCCAGACACTTAATTGGGGGAGCTCAATGTACTGACCCACAATGGATATATGTATAGATTGTGATAAGAGTTGTATGAACCAACAATAAAACAATTTTTTTTAAAAGCTAGAGCTGAGTGGCTTGTGTCAGATTAGCTTGCCACTTGGGCATTTCTCAGCACAATAGGAGCTTTGTAACAATACTTGCCTGAGCAAGGTAGCGGTGCTTCTGGCTGGGAGAACTCCATCCTGAGCATTTCTGATGCTGACTTACAACTTGCTAACTTCTCTAATTCACCCCCATAATCATGAGCATTGTCTGAGAGTTTGTGTGGCCATTTCAGTAGATTATAGAACCAAGAGAAGCAAGGAGTGACTGCGGAGGGGTGGCTCATGTCAAAATTGATAAAGGAAGAAAAAGTGAAGCAGGCCTGAATTCCACCTCTTTTTAATTAGTCTTAAACTGATGTTGAGTTCTATTCATCTTCCCTTTTTTTAATGGTTCAAGGAAGCCAGATGTGATTCCTAGCCATCTTTACACTTATAAATCTAGAAACTAAACAGTCTTTGCATTATTTTTGATATCATGTAAGCAATGGCTTAGGATTTGGAAATTTAAACTCTAAACCCTGGGACACAATCTTCACTCTACTCAAATTTAATCGGCACATAAATGTTGTACTTGCTAACGTTGACCATTAGGTTTTCAGGATATCTGACAATGTTGTGCTCCTATTTATAAGGTTTTCAGTAACTAGTCTTTCAACAAATGGAAACCATTCTTTCTTCCTACAAGAGAAAAGAGCAGTGGTAAAAAAAAAAAAATACAGCCTTGGGGATAGAAACAAAGCTGGAGATAACACAACAACATATATGAGCCCAACAGCTTGTTCAATGCAAATATATTTTTTCAACAATAAAAAAGGTGATTATACACATGGACTTTTCCAGAGAGAATTCCCAGCCATCAAATGACTGCATGTGGGAAAAAATGATGGAGAGACTCAGCATCAGCTGATGAAGTGGGTCCCAGGGTGAACGATGGGGTAATTACCAATAGTTCACAGGTAAGGTTAGGTGGAAGTCGAAGAAAATTTAAATATGTGCCTTAGAGCCAAAATACAACTTCAAGTATATCCCCTGTAATTTTTTAGAACATTTCAAAAACAGATTTGACTCATTGAACACTAAAGACAGAAAATCTGATGAGGTATGAAATGACCTCAAGAATAATATACATGAAGAAAGTAAAAGGATGAGCTATGAAAAGACATCAAAGGACAAATGATCAAAGTGAATGGTAGAAGAGATTCTGGAACTTGCTCTTGATCATAGACTTTAGTACAAAAACAAATAGAAGAAATGAAGTAAAAGAGCTGAAAGAAACATTTTTAAGAGCAGCTTGAGAAGACAAAGTATTATAATGAAATGCGCAAAAGCTTGGAGTTAAAAAAAACAAAACATGAAGAATATACTCTGCACATATCAAGCTGAAAGGACTGAAGAAAAAGGGTCATATGGGCAAAATATTGATTGCTATAGCAATCGTCAAAAGAAGATAGCAGGACTCCACAGGCCCTATACCAAGAGGAACTGATTAACAATCAGCCATTTCAGGAGGTAGCATATGGACAAATACTGAAGGAATAAGTCCAAGCTGCACTAAAGATATTAACAAAAATCAAGGCTCTGGGAATTGATGGAATATCAATTGAAGTATCACAACAAGCAGTGAAGGCACTCATTCACCCATTCTAAAAAATATAGAAAACAGCTATCTTAAAGAGACCCAGATTATATACATTCCAAAGAAAGAAGACCCAATAGAATGCAGAAATGTACAATTGTTGTATTACATTCGGCAAAGATGTACTTGTACGTGCTATTAATGATAATGCAATACAATTAATAGCACGTGCAAGTACATCTTTGCCGAATATAATACAACAATAATGGCAGCAGTGTATCACAGAGCTGCCCCAAATTGAAGCCTGATTCAGAAGAGAATTTGGCATGACAGTTGTTATTGATCACTTCACATGGATCTTGGCTGAAAGCAGAGAACAACAGAAAAATGTTTGCTTGTGTTTTATAGGTTAGGCAAGGACATTTGAGAGTATGAATCATAGCAGATTATAGACAAGCATAGAGGCAAATGGGAATTCCAGGACACTTCACTGTGCTCCTGTGAACACTGTCCATGGACCCTGTACAAATAGAAGAACAAATAGTTGTTCAAATAAAAGAAGGGAATACGGTCTGGTTTATAATAAGGAAAGGTGTGTGTCTTTTCACTTTACTTCTTCAATCTGTGTGATGAATAAATAATCCCAGAAACAAGACTATATGAAGAAAAATGTGGCATTTGAACTGCAACTTTCAATATGACGATGGCACAACTTTGCTTGCTGAAAGTGAGGAGCGCTCGCAGTACTGCGGATGAAGGTAAAGGATTGTAACTTTCAGTATGGATTGTGACTTCATGTACAGAAACCCCAAATCCTCATAACCCAGAGATGGCATCATAATAAATGGAGAAAAGATTGGCGTTGTTATGAATTTCATCTTGCTTGTATTCCCAATCAGTGCTCATGGAAGCAGCAGTCAAGCAATGAAATGCCATATCACATGGAGGAAATATGCTGCATTAAGCCTCTTAAAATAGCTGCAGAGCAACTAGTTTGAAGTTTAAGGTATGTTGTTTCAAATAATAATATTTTCTGTTGCCTCTTATCCATGGGAAAATTGGACATTGAATAAGGAAGACCAAAGAATAATTGACTCATTTGAATGACGCTATCTGTGAAAAATATTGAAATATTGCCAAAAGTACAGACAAATCTGCCTTGGACAAATTACAACCAGAAGGCTGCAAGAATGGTAAGGAAAGGCTGCAAGGAAGCAAGAATGGTAAGACTTTGTCTCACAAACTTTGGACATATTACCAAGAAAGAACAATGCCTGGAAAAAGAATACATCATGCGTGGTAAAGCAGAAGGTCATCAAACAAGAAGTAGATCATAGACAAAAGGATTGAGAGGACTGACCGACAGAATAGCTGCAATAATGGGATCAAACATAACATTGTGAGCTTGGTGCAAGCGTGTTCAGGTTCCTTCTACGGCACACACTGTCACCAAGCCGGAGCACACTGGGCAGCACCTATCAATAACAAAGTTGAGCAAGCCAGGGCGAGCTTCAGAACTTCTGCGGGCCACTATAAAATTGTGTCTGCATTCACCAAGATGAGGACAAGTCTCTGGATTTTGATCACCAGTCAAGACACTGTATATGATCACCAACCAAACTCTTTTCTACTGGGCTTTCTTCCTAAAAAGGCCAGCCAGTCTTTCCAGGCAGCAGAAGAAAGTATCTAGACAATACTAATTGAATATTTTCAAGTAGATTATAGAAAAAACCCTCTTGCAGTATTCCTCTGTGCCATTCACCAGCTTACTTTCTTTGCTGTTTTATCTAATTCTCATATGTTTGTTTTTATTGATTATACTAAGCCAATTAATGATGCAATCGCTAGGTATAGGAAGATAACATTGTAAGTTAGTTTCAATACAATAGCTATTTAAGGAGCAACTACTAAGTTGCAGGGAAGTTAAATAAATTCAGAAGTTTTAATAGGCTTCTTGGTGAACATAATCAGTAAATGCCCTTCAAGATTTATGCATGGGATCAGTCCTAGAAGTGGCCCCACAGAAGTACCTAAAATAATCTTGTTTAATAATACTTTGCTTGAATATTGAATATGAATAACAACTGGAATCACTAAGCCAAGTAGTTTCAAAATGTAATATGGAGGAATCAATATATGAAAATAGAGAATATGAGTGTTTTAAATGCATTTATTTTAAAACAAAAAACAAGGAACAGTTTTCTATTAATATCCTCAAGTTCATAGAATGGCTCTTTAAATAAATAATTATGTATTATTAGGACCCATTATACAATACTATATTTTAATGTTCTCCTGACCAATTTTCAGATGCTATGCTTTGTTAAACTTGCAGAAATTTAAAAAGAAATTACACCTTGTTTGCTCCTTCACACATTCTTTCCTTTACCTATATTCTGTGAAGATTACTGCAGTTTTGCAACTAAAAAAAAATCTTAAAACAAAACTTGTTTCTATTCTCTGAAATTTAGTTAGGTGTTTTACCTTTTGCTTTATTTCACACATCAGCAATCCTTTACAATCCTATAACAAGAAGTACAGCTTTGCATTTTGAAAATGCTGTTCACCTTAAAATTTCTTTCACACAAGAGCTAAAAATAATGAGATAATTATCTTTATTTCTCCCAATGCTATAAAAGAATTATTTTGCAAACACATTAATTATTTTGCATAAAAATGATAAGGAGTAGAAATGAGGCTTCTTGAAACATATTGATATTTTAATCAAAGTGAAGAATTATATAGTCTAACACATGAATCAGCAAGTCCATTATTTTTGGAATGCATTCTTTGTCACCGATTTATATCGTGTGGGACCTAGATGCCTCCTTGAAATATCATGATCTCTTTTTGTTTCCATGAAGAGGCTACAATTTATATAAAACATTCAGAAAGATGTGTGCATAAACTAATTGACAGATGTAGGTATCAGCACTTGAGGATTGATCATAGTACATTTACATTCAAATACATGTTGGATGATGCTAAGATAGAGTTGAAGAAAACATTTTCTCTCTTCTTTTCCCTAATTTTAACTACTGTCTTATTTTCAAAATAGGCCGAGTTCATACCACAGAGCTAGATTGGCACAGTGGCTGCAACAATGGCTCAAACATAAATTAGGAAAATGAAAGGAAAGACCAAAGAAAATTGAGATGGTTATTATCTCTGCTCATTTACTAATTCAACAAATATTTATTGAACACCATTATTGCACGAGTTGCTGAAACCCTTCCATGTCTAAACAGATAAAGTCTGTGCTCTCTCATTCCTCAAAACCATGATTTGCCTAAATGTGCGTCTAAATGGGTCATTATTAGTGTGTGTTATCAGCCACTCTCTCCTTCTTCTCACCCTTACAGCAGAGTGGAGGGAAAAATAAAAACCCCAAATTAAAAATAGAACAAAAAATAAACGAATTAATTCAGTCAATTCCAGGACTGGTCAGTTGAGTTGAACCATAATATGAAAATAAATAATTAATTAATTAAAGTAATAGATTGTCCAACTGTCACAAATTCTCCCTATTTCAGTAGTTGTGTCTTTGTAACAGGGCTATGCCTTCCATGCACTACATTTTCTCCACCTCCGTGGATTTGGCCAAGTTTTGTGACTTGCTCTGGGGAACATAATGTAGTGAAGGTGATATTGTCAAAGTTCTGGCCCCCAGATGTCAAGTTCTGGACCCCAGATGTCAAGGGACATTGTTGGTTTGACCCTCTTGAAATGCTGCCCTGAAACCTTTCTGTCGTGGAGAAACTCAGGGTAAGAAGCAATATGGAGAAGCCCAAGTGATGGCGCTGCACCCAGATTCAATGCAGCCCCAGATTTCTGCCTGTGCAAGACAGCAATGGAAGCAATGTACAACCGACAGATAAAGATATTAGAAATAAAACACTGCCATTGTTTAACGGAGTCCGTTCACCACATATCTGTCAGTTGATGTCACTCTGGCTGCATGTGTGTTAGTGAGATGCTGAAAGCCGGGTCACTGATATTGAAAATACCGGCGGAGTCACCAAGTGAACAGGCCCCAGAGGAGCTTCACACTAAGAACAGACTACGAAGAAGAGCTAGGTGTCTGCTTCAGAGAAATTAGCCACTGAAAACCCTGCGGCTAGCCTCCGAACATTATCAGTTACCAACACCTACTTGAGCAGAAGCTGAATATTGTCGGAGACAGTGCCCGAAGGGGAGCCCCTTCGGTCAGAAGTCTCTCAAAATATGATTGAGGAAGAGCTTCCTTCTCGAAGTAGCCTGGCCCACAGTGATTGGCATGGAGGACACCTGCATGATGAGTCAAGCCTTTGAGAGCTTCACTTGCTGATGAGGCACAGCTTATACTGAGAAGAAACAGCTGCAAATATCTATTAATTCATGGAATTTGGAATGTACAAATTATGAATCTAGACAAATTGGAAGCTGTTAACTGTGAAATGGTACCTAGAACAATAGGCACTCTAAGGGTTCATGAGCTGAAAGAGACTAGTATTGGCCATTGTGAATCAAAAAATCATATGGTTTACTATGCCGGGAAGGACACAATCAAGAGGAATGACACTGCATTCATTATAAAAAAGGACTTTGCAAGATTTATCTTGGAATGCAATGCTGCAGGTGATAAGATAATGTCTATCACCATATAATGAAATCCGAGATCAATACAATTATTATTCAAATTTATACACCCATCACTACAGCTGGTGATAAATAAGTTGTAGAATTCTACCAACATCTTCAATCTGAAATTCATTAAATGTGTGATCAAAATGTATTGACAATTATTGGCAATTGGAATGTAAATCTGGAAACAAAGAGGAAGAAACCGTAGTTTAAAAATATGTCTTGTTGATAATAATGAAACTGGAGATCACATGATAGATTTTTTGCAAGACCACCGACTTATTTGTAGCAAATACTTTTTTCAACAACAAAGAAGGCGACTGTGCACAGGGACTTCTCCGATGGAATACATGGAAATCCATTTGACAACATCTGTAGGAAGACAAGGTGGAGAAGCTCGACATGATCAGCTAAGTCCAGGCCCGGGGTTGACTATGGAACAGACCATCATTGTTCATATGGAAATTCAGGTGGAAGTTGAAGAAACTTAAAACAAGTATACTAGAGTCAAAATTCAACCTTTAGTCTATCGCTCCTGAATTTCAAGAACATATGAAGAACAAATTTGATTAATTGAACACTAATGACAGAAGATTTGATGACCTGTGGAATGACATCAAGGACACACATGAAAAAAGAAAAAGATCTTTTAAAAAAGTCAAAGGGAAAAACGTGTGAACTAAAGCTCCAGTGAATCCTCTCTGACCAGAGTTCAGGGAGGTGAACGTCCTTCCGATGAGGCAGCGTGCAATGGTAAGTGCTTGTTGCAGAAACAGTTATTTAAAATCTAAACTTTAACATTTGGTCTGTTTTTAAATTTTTTAATTTGTTCTAATTTTTAATATTGCTTGCTTTCTTTTTGATGACTGTTTCTCTATAGTTTATTTTGTGTTGTTGTTGCTTTCTGTTTACTTGTTTGCTTGTTTATTCTTGCTTGTTTGATTTTGGGCATGTTTTCCAGCAGATGAAATCCAGGCTAGAAGAAACAGCCTCAGGACTGGAAGAATGCTTATGAGCAACCTGCGATGGGCAGAGGACACAACCTTGCTTGCTGAAAGCAGGATGGCTTAAAACCCTTGCTGATGAAGCTTAAGGTATCTAACCTTCAATATGGATTCTAACTCCATACAGAGAAAACAAAAATCCTCACACTGGCCCAATAGGCAACACCAGGATAAACAGAACACATTTATGTTGCCAAGGAGTTCATCTCACTTGGATCCACCATCAATGCTTATGCGAGCAGCAGCCACAAGTTCAAATGACACATGGCATTGGATACATCTGCTAAACAAGACCTCTTTAGAGTGGTGAAAAGCAAGGATGTTACTTTGAGGACTAAGGTGAGCCGAAACCAAGTCAGAGAAGGTTGGATATTGAATAAGGAAGATGTAAGAAAAACAGATGCATTTGAACTTTGATGTTGGTGAAGAATATTGAAAGTACCACAAACTGGTAAAAGAGCAGCTCAGTCTTGCCAGAAGGACAGACCAGAAGGCCCCTAGACACAAGGATGGCAAGGCTTTGTCTCATATTCTTTTGATATGCTCTCAGGAGAGACCGGTTCCTGGAGGTGTATATCATGCTTGGAAAAGTGGAGGAACAGCACAAAAGAGGAAGGGTCTTAATGAGATGGATTGACACAGTGGGTACAAGAATGGGCAGACACGTCAGAACAATTGTGACAATGGCATAGGACTGGGTGTTTAGTTCTGTTGTGCATAAGGCTACTGTGAGTCAGAACCATCTGAATGGCACCTAGCAACAACTAAGAGGTCTATGGATGACACAGGCACTCAACTGCTAGCCCAAATGTTGTTGTTTAGAACACAACCAGGGACCCTTCAGCAGATAGATCTGTCGATTTTCTCTCAAAAGGTCACAGCATTGAAAAGCATATGAGGTTCTACACAGATGGGGTGCCTGTGAGTCAGAAGTTGCTCAGTGTCAGTTAATAACAACAACATTGTCAAAAGCACTACATTTTAATAGAAAACTCAGATAAAAACTTGAGTATCAGTTTGTTGTGCATTGAAAGTACCACAAGCTGGTAAAAGAGCAGCTCAGTCTTGCCAGAAGGACAGACCAGAAGGCCCCTAGACACAAGGATGGCAAGGCTTTGTCTCATATTCTTTTGATATGCTCTCAGGAGAGACCAGTTCCTGGAGGTGTACAACAATGCACAACATATAAAACATATAAAAATATCCTCATAGCTCAACCCTAGGGACAGAGATATTAATTTAAAATATTGTGAAATTAGCATGATTATACACAAAAGAAAGAAAAGTTAAAATTACGGTAGTTTATAACAACTAGAAAGGGTGTCTGGTTTTGGTGTAATTGATTAGAAGCACAAAGGGTGGTAGTAGAAAGGAGAAAATACCTAAAGCCAATGGAAGATAGGCCACAGAGCCTGGAATGAAGGACTGCTGTTGTGGTGGTGGTGATGTGCCTTTAGTTGGTCTGAGTCATGGCTATCCGATGCACAACGGAAGATATTTGTACACTGCTCTACTGCCTGGCCCTGCACTGTCCAGTTCCGCACCAACCGCGCTATCGTTATGTCTGAGCCCATTGTTGCAGCCACTGTGTCAATCCATCTTGTCGAGAGTCTTCCTCTTTTTGACTGACCTCTTACAGATCCCGCTTGGTGTCCTCTTTCAGAAACTGGTCTCTCCAGACTAAATCTCACCATTGCTTCTTCTGAGGAGCATTCTTGTACTTCTTCCAAGACAAATTTGCTTGTTTGTCTGGTACTCCATATTTTCAATATTCTTCTCAAGTACCACAATTCAAAGACAGGAGGCATTACATGATTATGAGGTAAGATTGTGTTGGTAGGTTAAAACTGAAAAACAAAACAAAACACCTCACTACCATTGAATCCTATCTGACTCATAGTGACCCTACAGGACAAAGTAGCACAGTCCCTGCGGGTTTCGGAGACGAACTATTTAGTGAAGCAGAAAGTTTCTTCTCACTCTCACAGAGTGGATGGTGGTTTTGAACTGAGTTCTGGTGGTTAGTAGTGCAGCATACGATCCACTAAGCCAACAGAACTCCTGGGCCAGGCTTTTGGCTGTATGGCATATTTTGTTATGGAGACTTTTATCAGGAATATATATAAAGAGAAAGAGACATAAATTATAGTTAGGCTTTATGTCAAATTTGCTGGCCCATGATTCTCCCATGATATGATCTAACATAGTGTGATCAAATCCAGGAAGGTTCTTCTGTGAAACACCCAAGAAGTTGCAGGAAGCATGGGTAGAATACCACCTCCTGAAGCTGCCCACAGTCTCAACAGTATTGAGGAAGGTTTCATTTGGGGTGTGGCCTTCTCTAAATGTAGATGGACACCGTGGGAAAGCGAGCTCACTTCTGCATCTGGATCCTACAGCTGCTTCATCAACTTCTTGTCATTGTCTGCCAATTCCAGGAACCGCCTGCAGTTTGCTGACCTTGGCTTCATTTGGCCAATCTTGGTTTCATTCGCCTCTGCACCCACCAGTCTGTCATTTTTTGGCTTTGTCTTCCTGTGTCCTGCCCAGCCAGCCTCTGCAAGTACAGTGGTTGAGAGAAGCCTCCAGCTTACAGTCTGACCCATGGTCTTGAACTGGACTGGATTTACTGCTTCTATACCTGTGAGACATTTCTTGATATTGATCTCTTCTTGTATGCCTGTTTATTATTTAAACATCACTGTTTTGTGCTTCTCTAGAGAACCCAGCCTAAGACAAATTCTATATCAATATAAATAAAGAAATAAAGCAAGCAAAAGCTTCTTTGGTTTTAAGCTTTCCAGCATATTTTTCTTCCACAATGTCCAGGACGTCCTACTGAAATCCTTTTGAGAACAGTTGGTAGTCATAGCTAGGAACCAGTTAGTCCTTGGGTCTCCTGGTCTCGGAGAGTGCTCTTCCTGTGGTCTACTGGTCCGTCACATACATTGTTTCCACATTCCTTCAATTTTCATCACTATTTTTATTCCAGACAGAAAGAGTCCGATAGTTACACCTTCTATGACTGCTCTTTAGCTTTGAAAACTTCAGTCACGACTCATCAAAATAAGATGTAGAATGCTGTTTTTGTGGATTAGGATATGTTCATTGACATTGGTGTCCTCTGAAATTAGGGTCCTGAACTTCCATTTCCTGTAATTCATTCCCTCTGGTGTTTGGTTATGTCTAAAAAGTTCCGTAACTTGGATCTCTGTGTGCTCCTCGGCATTCACGATTATAGTTGCAACAAAGTACTCCTGGTACTCGGGTACAAATGTTTCCGTCAAATTACATTTGTAGATATACTCTTACCTTTTATCTTTTGTCAGACAGTTATTGGTTTCATGAGCATCCCAGGAGAGGCAACAAAATACCAAAGTTTTTCTAAAATTATTCAAAACAGAATTTTATTGTGAAAAATCTTGCATAAATAGATTCTCACTGTTGAAAGTGGGGAACTTACAGTAGGTATACTCAATAATAAAAATAAATTTAGATAGTAGTGAGATTTGGTAATTGTGGTTATACTTGTCTTTCAATAGAACAAGAATGTTTTTTTATATATAGAAGAAAAGTAGAATGATAAGGCAGGTAAGGATGAGGGGTCTTCAGAAAGTTCAGGGAAACATGGAAATAAAAGATGGGATTTTTTCCTTAAACATTTTGAAGCCCTTGTGTACAGACATAATGCCACAAATAAAAAATTTCTACTGCACAATTTGACTTTGTATTATGTGGTCATCAACTTTACTAACCCAGTAAAATACTAAGAAATATTGATGACATTTCTCAAACTGTATTGTTCTCATAAAAATGTCAAGTGAAAAATTAACAGTCAATTATTTCCAATCAGATAAAACTAGTGAAATATTTCTGTTGAAACTGTCTTGCTTTCCTTCATGTTCAAAAAAATTGACAATGCGATGAACAATTCCAGGAGTTACCTGCCCCTGGACTCACAATGAGTGAGTGTCAAGAATTACTCGCAGGTAACCAGAATGAGCATTTTGAGGATTACAGACTTAAGCAATAAGCTCTTAAAGCAGGTCAGGAAATGAAAAAAAATCAAAATTCTTTTTTTGTTATATTCAGTCATCACAATAGAGTAATTTTCTCTCATCATCCATAAATCTATCATCTTGCTAATACTTAGGTAAAATCATTTTCATTGTAGCACATAATATATATTAATAAGCTACTAGACTTTTTCTAATATTCTACTCTCCTTTCCACTTTAGATTTAACAATCATATAATAATCGCTATTCTGCTTCAGAATGAATCATATGCAATAGTAGGAAATAGCTAAGGGGAAGATGCCACCCATGAGAGATTTAATCATAGGAAATGGCTGACTTTTATCTCCAATAACCATCTGCACTCCTGGTAAATCAGGTGCTAATGAAGATCAGGCCCAGACGCACAGTAGCATAAATCTCAAGAACCAAAAGTGGTGGAACCACAGACCTCAGAAAACAGGATTTTCTAAGGAAATGCACCAAGATCGTCATATAGAAGGTCACCATCTGCAAACATGTCATGTAACTGAATCTATTTGGTAGGCCTAATACCACTTCAATACCACTTCACAACTGTAAACCCCAAATCTGTATCTTCTTTTAGAAAGAGAACTTTATGTGCTATGATGACCATTTATCACTTTACATCTCCTCCTAGTGGATCCACCTCTTGCAGATAGGGACTGTCCATCGCAGGTCTATTCTCATCTTCTCTGTTGTGTTTGGCACTTGTATTTGAAGGATTAATGATGGGAATAAAACGATGAACTCTGCAATCTATTTTCAAAGCAGAAGGTCTCTGTGGTTTTCCCCTCATCTCCATGACAGTGACAGAAGGGATCCGCAAAGACGATGCTCTATATCCTGCTTTAATGAGAGTGGTGACGTGGGTCCTTAGAAGCTTGTGAGTGGATAAGCAAGATGCACCTATTGGTCTCTACTTGTCTGGCACAAAGAAGAGCTACGATTTCCAAGACTGAAAGAAACGGTTCATCTGCACCACAGCCTCCAATCCCAGGAGACCAGAAGACCTGTATGATGCCAGGCTACCGTTAGCAATCACTGGGCTCAGAGAGAATCACAACAGAAGGCCTTGGTCAGACAGCGAAAAGGAAAAGGTGAAACAAAATTCAAAAGCACAGAAAAGATAAGACTTATTGGTTTGATGGAGATTGGTGGAATCCTCCAGAGTGTGAGCCTTTAAATTTTTGTGTGTGTGTGTGTGTGTGTTTGAGGAGGAGGGGGCAAGGTACTCTGCTCCCACGCAAGTTTATAGTCTGGGAAATCCTACTGAGCAGTTCTACTCTGTCCTCCTGGGTTACTATGAGTTGTAATCCACTAGATGTCAGCGGGTTTATTTATTTATTTAGATTCACAATGAATTATATGCATGTTAATCTATTGCTTCTACACATTCACATGTAAATTATATGGAGAGAGATGATATGCTTTTCAAATGAGCCCTGGTGAAGGCCCAAAGATTAGGAGCTAACTGAAATTTCTGCAGCTGGAACTGCCAGTCGGAGAAATATGTGATATTCTTCTTCTGGAAAGATTAGACTTTGAAGCACTAGGTGAAAGTTCAAGTCTGTCCTATTAGGAATCAACACCAGTTATAAGCAATGTTTTTGCTATGTTTTTTAAAGAATTTATTCAAGTACTTCCTTTGAATCTGTCCCTTTACAATTATCCATATCGCCCATTACTGCCCCAGTCCAAGTCATAATCCTTGTTGGTTTGGATTATTCCATCAATGCAATTTGAAATTTCTACTCTTTCTTCATGATGTTGGGGTTATACTTCATGGATCCTTTAATATGGGATGAGCTCATGTAGTTAGTCCTGGTCAGTAAATGTTAGTGAACATAATGTGAATCATTACAGAACTAGAGCATTTGATTTTTAACATGAAATGCTCCAGGATTCTCCTCCATGTTTTGCAAACAAAATGGAAGATTCCAGTCAGTAGCTAGACAATCCAAGTGAATTTGGATCACTGATAGAACACAGTAAAGAAGACGTAACCATCCATAGGAAGGACATAGAACAAGACAGAAAACGAGTCTTTGAAATATTTTGATCTGGGGGTTGTTTATTCCCTTGTTGTAACCCTTCATTTCATGTTTTAAAATGCTGTCTCTCCAAACGCCATTGCTTTACCCTTAAACTATTGTCCAAATAGAGACATGTTTTTATTTTCTTATTGTTTTCAATTTGTGGCACAGTAGTTACAGTGAATAAAAATTAATAAAGGATCCTATCTTAAATCATTTTTAAAACTTATTGTCATTGTTTATGCTGTAGAATTAGACTTCTTTACCAAAGTAAAGTCTCAGTTCCGTAATTAAAATATTACACCATCACTCACTCACTGCCATCCAGTTAATCTCAATTCATAGAGATTGTTGAACAGAGTAGAATGCTCTAGTTTCTATCTGTGACTGTAGTTCTGTACAAGAGTAGAAAGCTTTCTCTGTCAAACGACTGACCTTGCTGTTAGCAGCCTAAGGTGTAACCTCAACACCACCAGGGCTCATCAAATGAAATTAAAAAAGCCCAAAATCACTATCTTTGAGTCAATGCTAACTCGTAGCATCCCTATAAGGCAGGATAGAACTGCCCCAGTGAGTTTCTGAGACTAACTCTTTACAGGAGTAGAAAGCCCGTCTTTCTCCCACAGGGCAGTTGGTGGTTTGGAACTTCTGGCCATGTAGCTAGCAACCCAGGAATACCATTTCTAACCTGATTTAAAGCCAAGGCTTCTTCCTTACTATAGTTTAGAGCTACTTCAAGAAGATCTCTAATGGAGAAAGAGGGTATGATAGTTAGGTTTTGTGTCAACTTGAATGTTCTGTAGTTTGGCAGTTGAGGTCTCTCCTCTGATGTGAACTAGCCTTCTATAGTAACTCCATGCTGTTATCTGCTGTGAACAGCCAAACAGCTGTGGGAAGATGAAGGTGGAATACAGCCCCTGACTCATGGCATAGTCCTAATGATGTTTCTTCAGGGTGGCGACTTACTCTATATAGGAGTAGACATTGCAGATATTTCTTTGCTGCTTGATAGCCCAGATCCTACATCTGATTAATCAACCTCCCATTATTCAACATATTGCCTGTTGATGCTGGGAGCCAATGACCTGCACTCTGACCTGCTGACCTTATCTTCTTCTGTCTATGCATCCACTACACATCATCATCTTGCAGCCTGGTTCTTTAGCCCCAGCAGTAACATGAATTTGGAAAATTCTCCAGCTTAAGATATGAACCATGGACTTGAACTAGGCTGGGCTAACCTGCTTCTACAATGGTGTGTGCCATTTTCTGGATAGGAATTTCTTTCTTTGGATATAATATATAATGTCACTGGATTTTCTTCTTTAGAGGACCAATCTTAACACAAGGGTGAAGGCTCGTTTCACTTATTTCTTACCGACCGCTTTTCCTCCTCCCCTTCCTGATTTGCAAGTTCTTGGAACAGTGCAGAAGGGAGCAAAGATTTGGAAGTAGTATGGAGCAGTAGGATAGCTCTTACTTTGTACCATCAGGATGAATTTCCATTAGTACTTTCCAGTTTTTCTGTATTTTAAAAATTGATTCTCTCCAGGTCTCTTTCATATCTACTCCACTTCTCAATAGTGATATTTTAACCATGCTCCCCTCACTAGATCAAAGGCATTGCCACTCTCTCCAGCTGTGGTAATCTCCTGCACATATCCTAGTCATCTTTAATCTGGCTTCCATTCTCTGCTGGCATCCCACTTCCTTGTCTAAAGGATTTAAGCGAGTTCCCAAACAGCTCGTATTTATTTGGGTGTGCTCACTGTCTCAGAGCTCACACATTATCCACTGAGAATTATTTTTTGCCGTGGAAAACCAGAAGATCACCATACATCCTTAAAATACAGGCCTATATTCTACTGTCAATAGCTGCATTAGTAAGCTGTCTTTACATCTTTCAGGTGTGGCTAATACACAGGGTCCTATAAATACAGTGGGTATTCAACTGTATAAGTTTCATCAAACTCCTCTCTTGTCTTTGGGCTTGAAACAGCATGAACTTGTCCAAGAGGGAGGAATGAAATGGACCCGAGAGCATATCTGTCCCAGAGACATTTTGTCAAAAGCCTTGCAATCTTCACCACCAACCCTTTAGACTTTGGTGTGATAGAGAGTTTTAAGACTCCTCGGTTTTGCTCTGCTTTCATACTTCTCTTTGAAATGTGCCTCAGCTGAAACAACCTGAATAATCTGTTTCAAATATAAATCAGAGCTTCTCAGCTCCAGCTGTCTGCTCCCACTTCCACCTCACACCTCACCTTCTCTCATTAAAATCCTTCGGAGGCTCTCTTTGAATTTAGGAGGTGGTCTAATTAAACCATATAGTTTTGAATGATCTAGATTGTTTCTATCTTCCTTAGACATATCAAATAAAAACATTTACATCAGTTAAATTCAACTCATGATGCCTCTAGAACAGTGGTTCTCAACCTGTGGGTCGCAACCCCTTTGGAGGTTGAATGACCGTTTCAAAAGGGTCACCCGATTCATAACAGTAGCAAAATGACAGTTATAAAGTAGCAACGAAAATAATTTTATGGTTAGAGGGTCACTACCACATGAGGAACTGTATGAAAGGGTTGAGGCTTTAGGAAGGTTGAGAAGCACTGCTCTAGAAATTACAGATCGGAGTTTTCTTGCCTTTACAGGAGTAAATTACCAAACTTGTTCAGTGGTGTTTCTAGGATTCTTCCAGGTGCTAAGCTTTAAATTAATAGACAAACACGTAACATTTGTGCGACACAAGGGTCAGCTAGATCAAAAACCCCAGGATAAAAAGAGGTAGACAATGGGTCTTATGTCATTTCTCTTACTTAAATTATTTCTTGCACTACAAAGTGGAAATTTTACGATATTTTTCCCCCATATCACTCCCTTTCTCCTTCACACTCTAAACAGGTACCTTCTGAGGCTCAGAACAAGGTACATATTTGGCACAAGTAACCTTTAAACTAAGAATGAATAGAAGACGTGTTGAAAGAAGAACCTCCCAGGTAGTGTAACAGACAGATGTAAAGTGAGCAGGGCTGGGCCCTCGAAATGTCCATCACTGGCGATTGTTGTTAGGGTGCCATTGAGTTGGTCCCTATCCACGGCCACCCTGTGCACTACAGAATGAACACTGCCCGATCTGACACACTCATCACAGACTGTGTCCGACCCCGCTGTTACAATCACTTTGTCAATCCACGTTGTTGCAGGTCTCATTTTTTCATCGCCCCTCCAGTTTATCAAGCATGATGTCCTTTTCCAGGGACTTTATCTATCTTGACAACATGTCCATCCTTGCATCTAAGGAGCATTCTGGCTGTACTTCTTCCAAGATTGATATGCATGTTCTTTTGACAGTCAATGTTACTTTCAATATGCTTCACCAGCACCCTGATTCAAATGCACCAATTCTTCTTTAGTTAGCTCTATTTGATGGCTAAATTGCATATGCATATGAGGGGATTGAAAATACCATGACTTGAATCAGGCATACCTGAGTCTTCCAAGTAATATCCTTGCTTTCAACACTTTAAAGGGGTCTTGTGCAGCAGATTTACCCAATACAATGTATTCTTTGAACTCTTGACTACTGCTTCCATGAGCATTGATTGTGGATTCAAGCAAGATGGAACTCTTGACAACTTAACTCTTTGTTGAATTAATCATGATGTTACATGTTGGTCGAGCGGTGGGGTTTCTGGCTTTCTTTTCATTGACTTGTAATCTTTATCGAAGGCTGACTCTCTGATCTTCATCAGAAAGTGCTCGAGTACCCTCACTTTCAGTACACAAAGTCGAGCCATTGGCATATTGCAGTTTTTAATAAGCCTTCCCCCAATCCTGATGCCGCATTATTCTTCATAAAATCAAGCTTCTCTGATTATGTCCTCAGCACACAGACTGAATAAATATAGTGAGAGGATACAACCTTGAGGTTTTCGTGAGATGATATAACTGTCTTTCCTAATTTTAAACCATACAGCATTTGTTTGTTCTGTTCACAAAACTACCCTGTAATTCGTATACAGGTTCTGTATGAAAGCCGACAGGACTCTGGGATTCCTAGTCTCCCGAAGGCTATCCTTAGTTTGCTATGGCCCACACTGTCCAATGTCTTTGTATTATCAATAAAACTCAGCAAAAATCTTTCTTATATTCTCTGCTTTCAGCCAAGATCAATCTGACATCAGCAATGATATCCCTAGTTCCATAGCCTTTTCTGCATCCAGCCTGAATTTCCAACAGCTCCCAGATTTCTGGAAACTTTGTTGGCTGCTTATCAGCAAAATTTTACTTAATTGCCATATTTATGATATTGTTCTACAATTTGAGCATTCTATTGGGTCACATTTCTTTAGAATGGGTCCCAATATGGATCTCTTCCTGTCATTTGGCCAAGTCTGCCAAAACCCCTGGTATATACTAATGAGTGTGGACAATTCTTCATCCATTGCTTAAACATTTCAATTTGTATTGCATCAATGCCAGGAGCCTTAGATTTTTGGCTAATTCTTTCAGTGCAGTTTAAATTTCTTCCTTCAGTATCATTGGCTCTTGCTCATATACATTTTCCGCATATGGTTGAATGTTGACGAGTGGTTTTAGGTCCAGTGACTCTGTGGATTCCTTCCATCGTCTTTTGATGCTTTCTGCATAGTTCAATATTTTCCCATAGAATCTTTCAGTATTGCAACTAAGAGCTGACATTTTTCTTGAATTCTTTAGATTTGAGATAATTCTTAGAATGTTCTTCCTTTCTGGTTATCTAATTCTAGGTTTTTCACATTTTATTAATTTTTTTTTGTTTTCTTGAGCTACCCTTTGAATTTTTCTTTTCAGCTCTTTGACTTCACCATTTCTTCCATCTGTCTTGGCTAATCTATGATCAAGAGTGTGTTTCAGTATCTCCCCTAATATTCACTCATCATTCTTTCCTGTCTTTTTAATGACACTTCGCTTTGTTCATATATGTATGATGCCTTTGATGTCATCTCTCAGATCATCTGGTCTGCTGTTATTAGTATGCAATGTATCAAATCAGTTTTTGGAAAGTCCTAGAAGTGGGATAAACTCAATGTCATGTTTTGGTTTTTAGTAAATTTTTTTCCTTTTCTACCGTTTCAATCTGTATTTACATATGAGCAATTGACCGTCTGCTCCGCAGTCAGTCCCTGGACTGCTTTTAGCAGTCGATACTGAGTTCCTCCACGCTCTCTTCCTACAGATTGATTCAATGTGACTTTTCTCCTGTTTCATCTTAAGAAGTCCAAGTATACAAGTGCCTTTTGTATTGTTGGGGGGAAAAATTAAGGTGAAGAAGTCGTTGGTCTTGTGAAAAAAAATCCTATCATGTGATCTCCAGGTTCATTTCTTTCACGAAGGCCTTATTTTTCAACTACTATTCCTTCCTCTCTGTTTCCAACTTTTGGATTCTGATGGCCAATAATTATCGGTGTATATTGATTATATGTTTGATAACATTCAGACTAAAGACATTGGTAAGATTCTTCAATATCCACTTACTCTAGCAATGCAGAAAATTAAGAATGTTAGCAACATCCCATCTAAAACTGATCAAGAAATTACTACATCACTAGCATTAATGGAGAAGTCTGGGCGGTATAGGGGATTATGCATGGGACTGCTAACCACCAGTCAGTAGTTCAAAACCACGAGTCACTCTGCCCTGTGGGCGAGAAAGGTGAAACTTTCTACTCCCATAAAGAGTAACAACCTTGCAAACCCAGCGGGCAACTTTTTCCTGTCCTGTAGGGTAGCTATGACTTGGAATCAACTAAATGGCAATGAGTCTCTTTGTTGGCTTTTGAAGAGCTTTAGTGGTTGAAGTATACATTTGAGTAGTAGTTATATTGACTGGATTTCCGTGTATGCCAATAGATATTTTCCTCTCGAGACAATCTTGTATTTCACGAGCGATCTGGATATGATCCTTTTTGATAATGAATACAATGCCATTCCTCTTGAATTTATCATCCTGGGACAGTAAATTCATATAATTTTCTTATTCAAAGTGAGTCATACTAGTCCACTTCAGCTCACTAATCTCTAGGATATCAATCTTTATGAATTCCATTTAATGTTTGATGGATTCTATTTTTCCTACATTCATACTTTGATCCAATTTCCAAGTTCCAATTATTAATAGATGTTTGCAGCTGTTTCTTCTCATTTTTGAGTCATGCTCTATCAGCCCATGAAGGTCCCCAAATCGTCACGTCTCTATTATTGACTTCTCTACTTGGAGAAGGCAGCTATTCCTCAGTCATATGTTGATGGCCGTCTCATTTGAGGGGCTCACCGTCTGGCACTGGGTCTGGCCATGTTCTGCTGTTACGCAGGAGCTTATTCGTGTCTGATGCTGTTGCCATGCCCATTCCTTCTTCCTAGTCTGCCCTGAGTCAGGAAGCTCTGTTGAAACCTCTTTACTTTGGGTGACCCTGCTGGTATTTGGGGAACACCAGTGAGATAGCTTTCAGCTTCACAAGAACAACACCCCGCCCCCAGTACAACACATTGACAGAATACTTCCACCTACAGTTAGGAGTCCTTTTTGAATAGCCAACACAGCATACGTATGTTGTAAACACTCGCAGAGTACAGAGGTGCAACCTAAAACACTTCGGTTTCGTGAAACCCCACAAGTGAGGACCTGGAAGTCTCTGTAAGTGGCTGGGTGAGCAACAGCCTCATTTCAGCAGTAGTCTAAGAGGAAGGCTGCAGAAAAGTCACTTGCTGCTAGTAAGAGCAAGTGACACTTGAGCAGTCCGTGATGCAAATGCACGCTATGACCTTCTGTGTATCCCAATCTCATGAAGTAAAATGGACCAAATTATAATCATATAGGTCATCCGTGGTTTGAAGCCTACCTTTCTCCTGGAACAGTATCCCCAAGTATATAGTTGGATCTCACCATGGTCTCTCAAATTCTCTTTTAATAGAGTGCTTAGGATTTATTATGCACTCAATAAACATTCCCACATGAACTGACACAGTGGCCGCATCCATGGGCTCAGGCACAGGAAGAATTGTGAGGATGGAGTAACACTGGGCGGTGCCTCGTTCTGTTGTGCGTAGGGTCGGTATGGGTCAAGGACTATCTCGATAGCATCTAATAGCAGCAATAAACATTTGTTGAATAATTTAATCAATCAACCAACTTTTATTATATATTTAGGCACTGTTTGGGATTTGTTTTTACAGTTACCAAAATATTATGTTACTTACCGAAAACAAATATGTTTGGAAAACACTTACACAAAGTGATATTTTAATAGATCACAGTGTACCATCTCAAGAAAGACATTTTGAAGGTAGTAATTGTGAAATAATAATGTTCATTATTCTTTCATTTTAAAAAGTCTAAACATATTCACAATATGGTCTATACTATTAAAAATGGGAAAAAAACATGTATTCATTTTTATTCTCTCAATAAGAAATGTGTTATATCCTAACCCAAACCATGATCACTCAAGAATTAGCATCTATTCTATGCTAGGCAGAGAAAATTCAGTGCTTAATAAGCCATATTCCCTCTTTGTTCTACCCAGAGTAATCTCAGTCAAAATTCAAGTCTGATACAAATAGTTTACTTGGAAGTTAGTTCTAGAAAGTAGACATGAATGGTTAAGATTAACAGGCAGAGCAGAGGTGAAGTCAATAAAATGATCATTGGTAAGGATGCTTCTGGGGACAATGGAACTGGATTCTGCAGGGACTTCTGATTAGCTTACGTAATACTTTCCAGATTGTCTGTCTGTGTGGGAAGAGGAACATTTCTTCAGTAGTTTCTCTGCTTTCCACACTACCCCCCGTTGAGGATTTCCTCTATTAGTAGATGTTAATACCCTATATTTTATGCCTTCTTTCTACACATAATCATTTATTGTGCTTTCGGTGAAGGTTACTCAGAAGTTGAGGTTTCCATTCACCAATTTCTACAAAGTCAAGCCACAACATTTGCTTCTTTCTTTACGATGCATCTGCATTCTCTTATTTTTGTTCTGGTTGTTCTTGTTTCCATCAACCTTGTTTCTCTGTCCCTTTAGATTCTTATCTTGGGTTTAAAGTGTTTGTCATCTGATCTGATACAAATGATTTTTAGAAAAAGAACACAGTATTTATGGGTAATAGTCACTTGCACCTGAGCTACACAAAGATGACAGGATATGGTTTCTGTTCCATGCTGGAAGGATAGTTCAGGGCCATAGTGTCCACGAGTCCTCTAGTCTAGGGCAGTCCAGTAAGCCTCTAGCCTAATGGCAGTTTTTGAGCCCCACAGGCAGGCACTTGATGGGACAAGAGAAGGCACTGAGGCAGAAAGCAAGTATACACGCAGCTTAGTTTTATGATGGAAAGCTGATATTGGTGATATGTCTGTCTGAACTGGTTGCAAATGTCCATACTATTTACAGCTGAAATCAGAGGTGTGCTGACAGGATATTTTATGCAACATCAAAATCATATGCTGTAATAATCTATAGTAGGGATCCTTTGTATTATTAAAACAATCATGTATAATTTAGATAACTAACCTAAATTTCATGCCACATTACATATATGTGTATCTTTAATATGTGTATATCTTTCATGTCTTAAAATGATAGAAACAGATGTGCACACTCATCAAAGGACTTTTTTTATCAGATGATAAATTTACTAGCCATATCTCCCAAATCAGCAATTATTATGTGATGTTTCATTTTAAATTAAATAAATAATTTCCCTTTGCCCAAATTCTATTTAAAGGCTGGTCTTTCAGAGTAGAGATGACCCTGAATGACTGGCAAATGTAGGAACCCATTGTTTCAGTGCTCTGGACTTTAGGGAATGGAAGTGTCAAACCAAATAATAAGGTGACTGCCTCATGCCTGGCCCTTTGTACAGCAGCACATTTCCTGTTTGAATGCTAAACATTGGAAAGCTATTTTGTGGACAATTTTGGACTAAGTCACTTTTCTAAGATGATTAAACGGTACCTAGATATATCTATGCAGACAGACTATGAGAGATTAATTGAAGATGGACATTTTAATCTTGTTCCTTGGTGCAGAAACAGGCTTCCTATAAATATCCATTTGGAAAGGAGTTTTGTTAACAGTTAGGAGTTTGAGGCTCCCCATGGGACCCCAAAGTTAAGGGAAAACTTTTTCAGAGACTCTTGGCACAAGGCAGAATTGTGGACCTTTTAATTTGGGCTGATTTCTGGGATATACAAGTCAATGTTCACCTCTACATGTTTTAGATTCAAGCAATAGAGTCTTAGAGTACCTCCAGTAAGGAAGAATATAGGGTTTTAAATCATGCAAACCTCTAAATTTAAGAAAATTTTGTGCTGTGATCATCTGTGTGTGTTGGGAATTTGTACCCTTTGACCCATTGTGCAGGGTGTTCCCAAACTTAAAATGTACAAAAATAGGACCAAGCAGTCAGGCAGAGAAATGTACCTTTTATAAATCTCTCTCTAAACTCATAGAGAAAGCTAACAATGGTTTCATTAATTTAGCAATCACTCAATGTCAAATCTATTATAATACACTAAGCTCTTAAGAGAGAAAGAAAAAGGAAGATTGTTTTATTCCCATGATTTATTTAAAATGAAAAATGAAGGATTGCATTGATGATACTATCCATTCCTTAAATTTCTTTTTTATTTGCTTTATGATTTAAAGTTAGGATTCTTTCTACTATGGGCCATGCTTTTGTCTTGTGTTTTAAACCTCTCTTTGAACATGCCTATCTTTCTAGGCCAAGTATGAAAACATTGGATTTTAGTCATCTTAGTAAAACTTGTAACATGTACTTAAACTGTCCAAAAAAGTTGACACCACTAAGACAACAATGTAGAAATCAGTGCCCCAGGTTTCTGTCGGGACAATGAAGCTCTCTGGCCCCAGGGCTAATGGTGCACCTCATATTGGCTCTATTACTCTCCTGAATCCTTGGTATCTTTTAGGGCTTCTTCACTAACCTGAATCCAAATCCTAGCTCCCAGGATGGGCTCTGCCCACCTTGGCTTTGTGAAGAATCTTTTGAAGGCATGGTTTGGGAGTGGTCTTCTCCCTTATAAGTTTGAAGCTAACATTTAAATAAATATTGACTATTTCACTCTTTGGATATATATTCATTTCCAGGAAAGGAGAAAGTGTAATTCTAAAGATTTGCCTTATATGAACAAGATTCAATAAAACATAGTAATGTTGATTTCTTATTTTTGAATGTTGATTTCTTAGTTTTAAAAAACATATCAATTGTAAGATGTTGTAACCTTAGGGGAAACTGGAACAAAGGTTTTTAGAAACGGAATTATCTGCATTATCTATAAAATTTTTCTCTAAGTGTAAAATTACCTCCAAAGATTTTGAATAATAGAAGCTATCATCAAGAATTCAAAAAGTGAAGTGCACTCTCAGATGTACAGATCAATATTTGTAGAGAATAGAATTTATCTAATACTTATCTCAGAAACATACACTCTTTCTCTTGGAAGCTAATATCGAATGCCTCAGTCAACATATGTTTCTGTGTGGAACACTCAGATTTACAGAGAGATTTGCAATTGGACAAGCAAAGAACTGAAAAACTCAAATGGTACAAAATGAGTCATTACATTAAATAATGGATGTGAAATCATTTGCCCATTCATTTTTTCCATCTTACCTTTTCACTAGGTGATCATGCAAATAGATTTAAAATATATATTAAAAAGTTTATTTAAATGTATTTTTCATTATCAATGTTTACATAGTTTACTGAAGCATGAAAGTAGTTGTTAGTAAAGCTGATTTGGAAAGATCACAGAAATTTTTGATTAAAAATAAGTTAAGACATAATGAAGTTGGGAAAATGTCATCGGAGGGAAGAGGTTTTTATTTTATTTTTTCAGTTTTTGACAACATCCTTTTTTTGAGACTATTGTGGACAATTATACCACATACACCTTTTAAGACTTTTCCCCATTACACTAGTTTTCTTCATTTTCTAAATTTGTTATTTGTAAATCAAATTCATTTCTCTAGCTTCGTTTTCTTGTCTCATTATGCTGAATTCAGAGTGCTTGTTTGAAACCCTCTTTAAAGAAGAGCTTCCATTTCTTGTCATCATCTGTAAGTCCTAATCATGTACAGAATCATTTGTGTTGAACCAACTTACAGTTCACCCACCACGGCTCCTAGAACTTCTGTGATGAAGTTCACCATTCGGTGTCTCCAAGAAGAGACCTATGCGGAGTGCTTCAGGTGAGGCACCTGCCCTGAGCACTACTTGGACTTGAAGGCAAGAACCACTGAGCTGTCTCTATGCCTCCTGGTAGTTTCCATTACATTCTGTGAAAGATTATTCAGGAATTTAAAACCAAAGGCCATAGGCACTTGATATGGCTATGGTTCAAGACATGGCTCTTCTGTTAAACAATCACAGAATTATCTCCTCCCCGTTGCTTTTTCCTGTGAGTACTTAATACAGATGACAATTCAAAAAAGGAAGCATGGTGTTGAGAAGGATCCTGATTGGTGTTGAGTGACGGCACAATTGATGATATCACCAGGCTTTAAGCAATTACTTTTAATACAATGATCCTGCTTCTATATTCATTATGAGGCTTCTTGTGGACATTTGTTTTGGTGACTATGACCCCCAGCTAAAATGATGGTGGAAATCATATACTTCTAAGCTCTCTCCTGTTACAGTCTGGAGTGATTCAAAGCATGCTTCATGCCAGGCACTATCCAAGTGGGCAGAATCAGTCTTTCACTGATGAAACACATGGATTGGTGAATCCTATGGGGAAAGATGAGGCTCTCTGCTCCATAAAGATTGAAGGAGCAGTTCTGTTCTGTCCTGTAAGGTCATTATGAATCAGAATCTACAGGATGGCAGTGGGTGATACTTTAAAAGTGGAAGGTTCTCTGGTCTGCTAACTGCTGGTTAGAATTTCAAACACACTGACTGATCATAGAGAGATGAGGGTTTCTGCTCCATCCTGCAGCAGTAGGATTTCATTGTAAAATGTGGGAAAATTTTGAGAATTAGTTGAGGAGTGTATATCAATCTGGTGATCAGTTATTATTCAAAAAATTATATTATTTTAAAAACTCTAAAGGAAACAAATGCTCCCTAATGTAAAATCCGGTATATAACACCAGTGTGGTATAAATATACTGGCAAATAATCATACAGAATGGTTTTGGCAAGAGTTACCATGAGACTAGATAACAAATATTTATATTGTTTTAACTTATGCTCACTTAAGTGTTTGGGTAGGATGCTTTACAGCTCTAGAAAAAGAAAAATCTATCGTTGTTTAGTCAATTCCAACTCATGGTGTCCCCATGTGTTACAGAATAAATCTATTCTATAGGGTTTCTTGGCTGCAGTCTTTATGGAAGCAAGTCACCAAGCCCCTCTGCACCACTGGGTGGGTTCGGGTTGCCAACTTCAAGTTAGGAGTTGAATGAAATTGTTTGCATCATTCAGGGACCAAGGACCTTCTGATCAACTCTGCATATCACCCAAATGTATAATTATTTAGTTAATGATCTAAATACACTTATAGTCAATCTTTTAAAGTAAAAATATTTTATGATTCCTTGAAAACTCAGATTTAAGAATATAGAATACTAATCTTATTAATCATATGTTAATTAAGCTTTTTCTGGGCACCTTGTGGGTGCAAACACTAGACTCTAATAGTTCCCTATTTCTCCATTTTTCCTCTTTAATTGTTGCTTTCCTATTTGCTTAGCAATCAAAGCATATCGATGGCATTTTAGTTCTATTGAGTTGTGGTAGACACAATGGCTGCCAAAATAGAATTCCTGAAACCTGTGAAGAGGGAATGTTACCTGAAAATGAGCTTTGCAGATGAAATTGCAGTAAATAACGTTCAATATAGAGATGAGCTCATCAAAGGAGATATGTGGTAGTTACACAATCTGTTGTCAGCTGGAGACTATTAAGAGTGAAGGGGTGGAGTTTAGCCTGTGAATCAAGTCACAGCTTGAGGACGTCATTTTGGAAGCGCTACAGAGATAAATACCTCACTGGAGGCCAGATATACTCTCTCCCAGTGGGACATTCCTGTTGACAAGCCACATGGAGCTACACTGATGGAGCAGAGCCCTGGAACTGGAGGAGCCACATGGAGACCCATGGCAGCACATAGATGCTACTACTATCAATGGTTCCACAAGACTTTCTACTCACTGGTCCATTTTCTTCCTGCATTTGGAATTATTGCACAGCTGAGTGAATCTGAAGAGGAATTCATAGACTGGTATAGGACATATGGGCTACTATTGAACTTAGGGACTTGATCTGGACAGGGCTGGGATGTTTTCTCAATATACAATTGCTCTTTTATATAAAGCTCATTCTTATATACATATGAGTGTCTCTGGATTTGTTTCTCTAGTCAACCTGGACTAGCACATTATATGTCTTCATTCTTCCCAAAATTCATTTCTATCATTCATTATATCAATAACAACAGGCAGAAAAAACAGTATAAACCTAGCAGATCCTAAACTCAACCTTAAAACAATCAAATACTATCCTCATCTAAACTTAACTTATCTCATCTAAACTTATCTATAAACTATTCCATTGGTATAAAATATGCACTCAGGCTTCTGGCTGCATTGTCTCAAGCCAGGGCCAGGCCTTTTATCAGCCATTTTGACCTTCTGTTAGCCATTTTCACTAAGCTGTTCAATCAACGCGAAATTCAAATATCACAATAAACATTAATCAAATATCAAAATATACATTAATCACATTAATTCTCACCATTTAAAAGAGGACTAACCAAAGACAACAACCAAACAAAATAATCAAAACTTTAACTTCCCCCATTCTTTCCACAAAACAACCCAGTAAGCTGCATGGCCATATTTGACCTCTAGCTAGCCAAAGAAGAAAAACTACCATGAGGCAGAGGTCAAACAAGCATCTACTCTCCATCTTCATGATTTGTTTCTCTAGTACCCCACTCCTGGTACCACAATGCGTTAGTCTGGGTTGGCTAGAGAAACAAAACCGGAGACACTCATAGGTGTATAAGAAGCAGCTTTATATACGAGAGCAATTTTATATTGACTAAACATCCCAGCCAAGTCCAGATCAAGTCCATAAGTGCTCTATTAGCCCATAGGTCTGATACCAGTCTATGAATTCCTCTTCAGACTCACACAGCCATGCAATAGTGCAAAATGCAGGAAGATCAGTGGTTGGAAAGTCTTGTGGAGCCAGTGGCAGTGGAAGCATCGTCACATTAGTGTGGGTTTCCACGTGGCTCCTCCAGCTCCAGCTGGAAGGGCTCAAGCTCCTTCAGCATGGCTCCACGTGTCTTGTCATCAGGAATCTGTAGCAGAGAAAGCATGTCTGGCCTCGAGTGAGCTATTTATGTTTGTAGTACCTCAAAAATGAGGTCAACAAGCTGTGACCTGACACCAGATTATGTAACTACCACAAGATTATTAAAAGCAAATAACTCTTTCTCTGGCTGGAACAGAAATTAGAGAGATTCGAAATGTGAGGAGTTGACAAATTCCTGGTGATCCTACGATGGAGATGCCAACATGGAACAACTGGAAAGGGGACATTAGGAGCTAAAGGCAGTTAAAGGACAGAAAGCAAAGTTAAGTTCATTCCTACATCCATTAACAAGAAGTGTCTGCCAATACTCGAAAGAGTCTGGGAGGTCATTCTTCCCAGGGCCTCTTGGAAAGAACTCAGTGGACTGATACTTTAATTTCTGCATTTGGAAAGCCAGAACAGAGGTACCAGACAAAACCACCCAGAATTTTGACTTACAGGGAGATAAAAAATGTGTACTATGTTTTAGGATGCTAAAACTGTGATACAGTGTGACAACAGAAATATCAAACTAATCTGAGTACAGATATGTTGATGGCTGGGGGTGGGGGGTGGGACAAAACAAAATTGAGGTTCAGCTTCCTTTTCAATTCATAGGTTCTTTTAAAAATAATGAGTATGCCAAATAAAGCCCTATTGTGTCTTTTTTTCTTATTGTAATAAAATAAAATAATTATGAACTTTTAGTTTAGGTGAAATTAACACAGATAAAGTAGACTACCTTAAACTTAGGTATGGGCAACTGGAATTCCAGGGGGGACGCTATAAGCCAAACCCATTATACATAGACTCAAATCTCCTACCCATTTCCTTATATTCAGCCTGGAGACCCCAAGCTCCAGGGAAAGTAGAGAGAGTTGATCAAATACTCAAAAGACAGGTCAGCAAAATTTGGCGGGAAACACACTTAAGTGGCTGAAATTCTTCTCATTATTTTGCTCAGGATTAGAAATAGTCTTATTCTGATCCTAGGGCTCAGCCCCTTTGAAGCTTAAATGGAAGATCCTTCATATCAACTGGCATGGTGCTAGATTAAGAACTTGAACACGCCCTTCGGTTTGTCACCTCTTAAGCTAAATTTCAACAAACAATCCAGGAAAGACACTATGCGAGTCAGGCTCACAAATATTCATTACAAACCTAGAAAGAAGGTGCTCCAGCTACCTAGCTCTCCCCACAATGGAGAGGGCCTCATGCAGTTATGCTTTCCGCTCCCACAGCATTAAGGTTCTGTGGAACAGCCAGCCACAAACACCCTTTCAAAGGGAACCTTCAGCACTCAGCACAATCTAAGACTAATGAGACAAAGGACAATACCACCTGCAAGTATCTTTTTAAAAAACCAGATGAATCTGCCCAGTGGCTCTTTTCTTGTTGCCTTGCCTTGCGTTGTACCGCCATCAGCTACATTTTCTGGTACTGCCGCACTACATGCAGCAGTTACCACTGGCTATTACTTCTTATAATAATCCATGCTGGATTATTTTTTTAGAGGCCATAAACTGCTCTAGGAAAGTATGACCTACCAACTTTTGGTTGGAGTCCAGACAGGGGCATTTATGTATTCCTGAACTCTGTCTGGACGTGAGGACATGTCTGTGTTCAGGACAAAGAAGGGCTTCACTCATCAGGTGGTAGGACCAGTTAATACTGGAATGATCCTCAAAACACAGGCCCCCTTTGTATCCATTCCCCTGTGTTGACTGATGCAAATCCAGTTGGAGCTGTAAGTTGTTCAACCTGCAAGACTATAGAGGACATAGATTTTGCCAGCCAGAAACTTACCTTCTGTCAACCGCTTTGCCCTCTCCCAAATACTGTCATATCTCAGAGACTAAATTACATGGGGCAGTTTTGCTCAGGGAGGCCTTTATGGTGCACATATTTACCGCTGATGGCAGCTTCTTACTGGGAGACATAAAAACCCAAACCAAACTCACTGCCATTGAGTCAATGGTGATTCACAGGCACCCAATAGGACAAGATAGAACTACTCCTGTGAGTTTCTGAGGCTATATCTCCTTAAGAGCGTGGAAAGCTCCATCTTTCTCCCTCAGAGCACCTGATGGTTTGGAACTGCTGACCGTGCTATTGGCAGTCCAATGCACAGTCACGACACCACCAGGGCTCACTTGGTTCTAGTAGCTTAGAAGGAAAAGTTTCCATTAACACTACCAGGCTTGTCAAGTTGGGAGAAGATTAACATGACAACTCTACTCATAAGACCACTCCCTAAACCTTTTGCTACCACTCACTTTTGGAAATATACATCTGGGTCAGACTGTACAAGTAAGAACTACCCAACAACAAGTTCTATTTGCAGATGCCTCCATCAAAGAAAGGAAGCTGATTTTGTCTGCCCACACTCTCTATATTAGTGTTTACTCACCATTTGACAAGGTTTCATACCCTGGGTTATGCTGTATCTACTAAATGTGATGCTAATGCCACAACCCCCATGCCCATTCCCTTAAGTACCATCCATAGAACATCCACCCATAGTGAACAGGTTTCAACAGAGTTTTAGAAATAGACTACAGAAAAGGACTTGGCTGCCCCCTTTGGAGGAAATAGTTGCTGAAAACCTTATGCAGAGCATCAAACCATTGTCAGATATTGAAGGCCTAATGAAAGGAAGAAGAGCAGTCTCAGAAATGTTGCCAGGGGATGATACCCTTGGATCGGAGGGCCCTCGGGATGTAACTGGAGGAGATCAAAATAGAGTGGACCATGGACATATGACTGGAGTAAAGCCTATTGGATACTGTGGTAGCTCTATAAGCGCTTGTCAATTTGAGAAGACTATGAGTGAAGGTGTGGAGTCTAGCCTGTCAATCAAGTAATAGCCAATGAGGCCTCTGTGTGGGTATGACCTTACCACGAGGATTCAGGAAATTGCTGTATTTCTTTCTTGGAGGCATGAGACACTCTTTCTTTTCTCACTCCCCGAAAGATGCTCTACTGACAAGACACATGGCCCTATGCTAATAGATCCCATGCCCTGGGAGCTGAAGGAATCATGTGGAGACCCCCACCAATGCTGAGATGCTTGCAACACCACTGGATCCACAAGACTTCCCAGCCAGTGGCCTATGATCTTCCTGCATTCAGTGTCATTGCATGTGCTTCGTGAATCTTAAGAGGATTTTATAGATTGCTATCAGACATGTGGGCTAATATTGGACTTAAGGACTTGATCTGGACTGGGCTGGGCTGTTTTCTCAATGTTCAATTGCTCTTGTATATAAAGCTCTTTCTTATACATATGCATGTTTACAAATTTGTTTCTCTAGTCTACCTGTACTAACACAGATTTTCATTTGCTGATGGACACAAGTCAAAATAAAAAGAAATAGCAACAAAAGTCTACTCATAATTGGAACTACAGAATGTATGAAGTATGAATGTAGGAAACTTGAAGTAATCAAAAATGAAAGTGAACTAATTAAGATTGACATCCTAGGTGTTAGTGGGCTAAAATGGACTGGTATTGGTCATTTTGAATCAGAAAATCACATCATATGCTATGCAGAGAATGACACAGTTGAGAAGAATGGCATTGCATGCATGAGGACACTTCAAGATCTAACTAAAGTACAGTTCTGTCTGTGATAGTACTATACCATCCACCTCCACAGAAATCCACACAGTGCAATTATTATTCAAATTCACACATCAACCACTAATATTACTGATGAAGAAACTGAAGAAGTTTGCCAAGGTCATCAATCAGAAATAGATCAAATAATCAGAAACCATTGATAATTATTGGTCATTGGATGTAAAAAATAGTATTTGGAAAATATTGTCTTGATGATAGAAATAAAGACAGTGATTGCATGGTATAATTTTGCAAGATCAACTTGTTTATAGAAATTATATCTTTTCTACAGCACAAACAGCAACTATACACAGAAGGAATGCACAGAGATCAAGTTGACTGCTTTGTGTCAAGAGACTATGCAGCAGCTCAATATTAGCAGCTACAACCAGGTCAGTGGCTCACTGTGGAACAGAATGCCAAATGCTTGTATGTAAGTTCAGGGGAAATATGAAGAATATGAAAATGAGTCTATGAGAGCCAAAATATGACTTGGAGTCTACACAACCTGAATTATGAATACATCTCAAGCACAATTTGCTGTACTGACACTAATGACAGAAGACCTGATGATCTGTGGCACGACATGAAGAATATATTCATGAAAAAAAACTGAAGGTCATTAAACAGACAGGAAACAAAGACAAGATCAAAGTGGAAGTCGGAAGAGATTCTGAAATTGGCTTTTAATCAAAGAGTAATTAAAGGAACTGGAAGAAAGGATGAAGTCAAAGAGTTGAGCAGAAAATTTCAAGGGTGTGATAGTTACATAATCTCTTGTCAACTTGAGAATATTAAGAGTGAAAGTGTGGTATCTAGCCTGTCAGTCAGGTCACAGCCTGATGCTTCCTTGTGGGCATGGCTTTCTCATGAGGATTCTGGGAACTTGCTCTCTCCCTCCCAGGAGACAGGGTGCTCTCTTCTCTCTGATTCACATCCCTGTTGACAAGTCACACGGAGGCATGCTGATGGCAGCCAGAGCCCTGGAGATTCTTCCACTGCCATTGGATCCACAAGACTTTTCACTCACCAGCCTGTGATCTTCCTGCATTCAGCATCATTGCATGTGCTGCATGAGTCTAAAGAGGAATTTATGGAATAGTATTGGACCTATGGGCTAATATCAAACTAATGGACTTGATCTGGATTGGGCTGGAATGTTTTCTCCATATAAAATTTATCTTTAATATAAAGCTCTCTTATATACATACATATGACTGTCTCTGGATTTGTAAATACATCCAGGCTAACACAAATGGTTAACTTAAAAAGACAAAGCAAAATATAATGAAATGTGCAAATACCTGGAGTTAGAAAATCAAGAGGAGAAAACAGCATATCTGAAACTGAAGGAGCTCAAGAAAAAACTCAAACTTCAAGTATAATATTAAAAGTATGTATGGTTAAAATATTAAACGATGCAGGAAGAATCAAAAGAAGATAGAAAGAATATACAAGGTCACTGTACAAAAAAGAACTCCTTGGTCTTCTTCCATTTCAAGAGGTAGCATATGAGTAAAACCCATGGTACTGAAGGAAGAAGTTCAAGCTGCACTGAAAGCACAGTGGATAGAGGACAATGATAGAGAATATATGAAGAAGAATGTGGCATCCATCAGGATTGGAGGAAGGCTAATAGCAACCCGGGATATGAGTTGACACAATTTTGCTTGCTGAAGGTGAGGACTTGAAGAACTAGCCGATGAAGAGCAAAGATTGCAGTCTTCAATATGAATTGCAACTCAATGTGAAGAAGACCAAAATCCTCACAACTTAACCAGGAGATTACATCATAGTAAATGAAGAAAAGATTGAACTTTCCAAGGATTTCATCTTGCTTGGGTCCACAATCAATGCTAATGGAAGCAACAAGCAGGAGCTCAAAAGATGCATTGCATTAGGTAAATATATGGCACAAAACCTCTTGAAAGTGTAGAAAAGCCAGTACTTTCAATATTCTTCATCATAAACACAATTCAAACACAATTCTTTGGTCTTCTTCGTGACCCTTCTGTAAGGGGAAGTCCAGTGGTCTACACATGGACTTTGGGTCTCCATTCTGCGCTCCCCCCCTCATTCACAATGATACGATTTTTTGTTCTGATACCTCATCCCATCGACACCTCGTGATCACATAGGCTGGCGTGATTCTTCCATGTGGGCTTTGTTGCTTCTGAACTAGATGGCTGCTTGTTTACCTTCAAGCCTTTAAGACCCCAGATGCTATATCTTTTGATAGCTGGGCACCATCAGCTTTCTTCACCACATTTGTTTATGCACACACTTTTCCTTCAGTGATTGCACCTGGAAGGTGAGCATCATGGAATGCCAGTTCAATAGAACAAAGTATTCTTGCATTGAGGGAGTACTTGAGTGGAAGCCAAATGACCATCTGCTACCTTAATACTAAACCTATAAATATAGGCACATAGGTCTATATCTCCATCCTCATACATAAATATATTTACATATGTACATGCCTTTATTTACACCTCTATAAATGCCCTTTGCCTCCTAGCTCTTTCCTCTATTTCCTTTGATTTTCCTCCTGTCCCACTATCATGCTCAGTCTTCATTTGGATAGCCAACTAAAAAGGAGATGGGGAATGGAAAAAAAAAAGGGTAGCGGGGGCACAGGGCACTAACCCACCCAAGCGGAGGGTATTGTTTATATCTTCACAGGGAAAGAGGGACCAGACTTCAACCCAGTGCTCCAAGATGTGAATGCAACATGCCGGCATGGAGTAGGGAACCAGTGGAGAGCTCTGAGGGCCCGCCCCAGCAATCCCAACTAAGTGGACACCTGCCCCTCCCCACAGAAGAATTTATTTCAGAGGAAAGCACTGTATCTGCAGCTCTGGGAGAGGGATATCAGAGCCCATGGGAGCAAATGAAGGGGGAGGAATAGAGAGTAGAGCACATCCTGGTCCACCAATCCTTGAGGACAATATTCCTACTCAAAGTAGCCAATCCACAGAGAAGACCACATGGCCGGCCCCAATACGAGACACGTCATCCCTCACTGATCCATAGCCCTACAGGGGACAACTCTGGAGACACAGTATTAGAATTACGCCCAATCTGATCCTACTACACTGAGGCAAAACACTAAGGGTGTACAACAGAACAGCAAGGGAACAGAGCAACAAAGTCCCTAGTGAATACCAAAAATAGACCTTGGGGCCAGAGCTTGGCGCCCTAACAGACTCAACTGGAAAACACTCCTAAAGGCCAACAAACAGTCTTTGAACTAACAACAAGCTTTTCATTCTTGTTGTATTTTGTCTTGTTTTTGTCATTGGTTTGTTTTTACTGTTTTGTTTTATTTTGTTGCTTGGTTTTGCTCTGTCTTGTTTTTGTGCATGTTACTATTTCTGCAGGTCTGTCTAAATAAGATGAACAATCTGGAGGAGAAAACAATGGGATAGACAATTTCGGGGGGACATGGGAGAGGGGAATATGGGGGGAAAGGTACTGGTGTTAACAAACCCAGGGACAAGGGAACAACAAGTGATCCAAATAGGTGGTGAGGAGGGTGTAGGAAGCCTAGTAGGGTGTGATCAAGGGTAATGTAACCAAGAGGAATTACTGAAACCCTTTGCTATCGTTTATTCTCCTGCTTCTTTTTGTACAAGTGCATTTTAATGGCCCTATTTGTTTTGTCTTTTCCAGGCTGGATCTTGGGAGGCTACAGATGATGATGCAGCCTCCATCCTCCAGCCTGCCCTTCTGTGGGGCTGCCACCAGATTGCTTGCAGATGCTTTCCGCTCAAGCCCTCACCCAGAGAGCAAATAGATGTGTTAGCTGGACAGAGGCAGGCAAAGGGAGGAGAGGTTCTGACGGCAAGAAACTGGCATCTTGTAGACCAGTGAAGGGCCTTTCAAACTTCTTTTCTAAAACAGTCCCTTCAGTAAACTCAGGCTTTCTGTTCAAGCCTTTTCTCTGACTTTGGTCTGAATTTTGTCCATCACATGAACTTTTTCCTGTGAGCAGAACAAGAACCAAAGAAAAATAAATAAAACTGAATAAAACTTAAAAACATGAGCTGCCTCCTGGCAACAGATTTTTACATTGGAAGGGTTTCTTGAAGTCATCCTCCCTTAATTCAATAAGAAGTCTTTAAGACCATGAGTCCTTAGATCTACGATCACCCAGACCAGATGAAAGTAAGCCCAGTTCCAGAGTTTGAGTCCTTTTCTCCAAGGACAAAACATGCTCTGGGCATGTCCTTGGCCCAAATGATGGCTAAATGAGGACAGTTGGTGCAGGTGATAGGTGGAGGCTGAGATGCCCTGTTGGAGAAGATACTCGCAGTGTGTCAAAGGGGTGAGAAAAGAGGGAGGAAGTCATGAACAATTTTTAAAGCTGAGTTTGTTTTCTTTAAGCATCCTTTGACTTCTCACACAGCAATTTTGCTAATGTTTCAAAACCATAACTTATTCACATAGTCATACAAAGTTGCAAAAATGGCTAGGGAATATAGTCTTTTATACGAATGTATTATAACCTTGAATAAAACTGGGTGTCTATTACCAAGGAAGAGGGGAGCACAGCTACTTGGTTGTATAATTTAAAATAGTCCATCTTTAGAGGGCAAGCAAATTGACATTCATATTGAGGTTTTAATAAAGCATGTACTTTGTTTACAAGAACCAAGATTGACTATGCTTTGTGGCTGCCTTTAGCCATCATCAATCATGTGCTGAGAGGCTTTTAAAGATGAGGTATGCATTGCCTAACTATTCAGTAAAAACCCACTAAGTTATTTCTATCCTAAGTTCAGTCACAAGATACCAAGATTTTAACAAATCTGATAAACAGGCCAAAACTTTCTGTTCTATTATATAAAGTTTCTTTTAGGTAAGAAACAATTAGAGTTAAATATGTATAAAAAAGTAAATGATATTTACTATCCAAGAAATAATTATTTTTCTCATTCTACTTATAAATGTAACACATAATATTCATGGAAAAGCATGACAAAAGACAGTTTGATGATCAAATCTGGATTGCCGCTCTTTTTATAGATAAGGTTCTATTGGAACACAGCCACCCCCTTGTGCTTGCATATTTCCATGTGGTGAATTTCAACCTATAGCGGTAGAAATGCACATTTGTATCTAATACTGTCTGACTCATAAACCTGAAAATATTTTCTATCTAGACTTCTACAGAAAAATGCTTCTATTCTAATGTAAGGTACAAACAAATATAGAAAATGATCACTTCCCCTTATATTTAAAAGGTAGACACATGGGACTAAAAATTTTAATTTTATAAACATTTATTTTACTAAGTATTTTTCACTTGGGAGGGAGTTTTCCCTTCAGAGTTCATTTAGCATTGTCTAGAGAAAAACATTATGAATCAGGTGAAGAATTTCAGAGTTTATCATCAGTTTTACATTCAGCAATTTATCCATATTTTGTTCTAACCCATCCATTCCAATTCCTCCAATGTGCCACTGCTTTTTCCACTTCTTCCCTCTACTTCCATTTTCCATTCCCCCTACTTTCCTTGCCCTCTGTCCTTGGGTACATGCTGCTGTTCTTCTTTTACATGGTTGGTTTGTCTAACCAGGGGCTGAGTTCAGAACCAGACATTAAGGTGGCCACTCTGGGTAGTTACAACCCCAGGAGAGTGGAGGGGTGCAAAGATACTGGCATCTTGTGTGTAGAAGCCAGTGTGTTGTCTATAATCTCCACACTACAAATTGGGAGAGTCACCTGCAACAAAACTGCAGCTTTCAGAAACTAGCGCTATTTTAATCATGCTCTTTTGGGGAAACTTTTCTTCAAATTGAATCCACGAGGCCTTTACAGGTGGTTGCCAGTGAACACCAACATCAACAAACTGTTTCCTTCTGAAGCGTGATATGGTTTTATTTCTGTGGTGGAAGCTATGCTGCCTTCTCATCAGTCCCCTCCCCATCGGATCCCAATGGACGCCTGGGAAAAGGCCAGTCGGGGACTCACAGGATGGATTATCTTGGGAAAAATTGCTGCAAAAAGATTTCCTTAAAGTATTGAAAAGCAAAGACGCCACTTTAAGGACTAAGGTACACCTTGCCCAACCATAGTATTCTCACTTGCCTCATAGGTCTGCAAAAACTAGATGACGATGAATGAGGAAGTCCAAAGAAGAATGAATGGTTTTGAGTTATGAGGTTGGTGATGAATAGTAAATGTGCATGGACTGACAAGAAGAACATAGAAATCTGTGTCGGAAGGACAGCCAGAATGTTTTGTAGAAGGGAGGATGGTGAGGCTTCTACTTAATTTCTTTAGAAATGTTATCAAGAAAGAATAGTCCCTTGGAAAGGACATTTTCCTTGATAAAGTAGTGGGTCAACGCAGAAATGGAGAATCCTTATTGAAATGGATTGACACTGGAACATAGCAACAATTCTGAAGACCAGGCAGGGTGTAATATTGACTTCCAAAATGTCACTGTGAGTCAGAACTAACTCAATTGCACCAAACAGCAACAGCTGCATGTGAAAACATGTTTTATCCATGGTGAGCAGAAAGTTTCCCATTAGGCAATTAACATGGAACAACATAATCTTTCATACAAGACTGAAGTCAGCTGTCCATTCTGTATGTTTTCTCTGAAAGAGAAAGAAAGAAGCAAAAGACCTCAGGTCACGAAAGAGGGAAGGATGCTCGTCATGTTCCTGCATTGTATCCAGGGCATTACCAGCTTTGAGAAGTCCTTTTGGAAACGAGTGTTTGAATTCTGGAAATGTTGGCCATGCTGAGGCATCTCATTGTGTGAAGAGTTCTGGAGACAACACACTAGGGTCAATACAGAAGGAAATGAAAACCTAACAGAATATTCTAAACAGTGTCTCAGGAATGACATCAGCATAAAAATAAATAGATTCCTCAGTACATAAATTAGGAGATTATTGGGTCCAGTTTAATAAATTTATATTGGGAACTTTTAACCTTATTTTGTGTGATTGAATGCTTTGCTAGGCAGATAACCCATTCCAGAAAAAAATATATGATTAAGTACATTTAAAGAACTGCCACCAATCTGTTAGCTTGTCATTCAGTGGTGTCTTGCATGTCTCTATGCTGGAGGCTGCGCCACCAGTATTTCAAGTACCAGCAGCGTAACCTTTCGTGAATAGGTGTCAAGGAGCTTCCAGAATAAGAAAGACTAGGACGAAGGTGATGGTGGTCTGTTCTAAAACAATGGTTAGTGAAAACCTTATGAAATCGCTGTACGATATTGTTTGATAATGGTGCCACACATTGAGCTCATAAGGTTAGAAGGAACCCAAAATATGACAGAGGAAGAACTGACTCCACAAAGTAGAGTTGACTTAGGGATGTCGATGGAGCAAAGCTTTGGGAATCAAATCAAAATTAGAAGTCACAACAAAGATCTCTTAATATTCAGAAAACAAAATGTACAAAGTCTAAGTCTAAGAAAATGTGTAAGTCTTCAAAACATAATGGAATATATGAAGAACAATAGCCAAGGCATTAGTCAGCTAAGACAGACTTGCATTGGCTATTATGAGTCAGAAAATCATAAGCTAAAAATGAAAAGGTGAAAAGGAATGACATTGCAAGGAGAACATTACAACTCTATTCTGAAGTACAGCACTGTTGGTAAGAGCGTAATACTCATATGCCTACAAGTCTGGCCAATTAATAAAACTATTATTCAAATGTATGTACCAGCCACTAATTTCAAAGATGAAGAAAATTGGAAACGAGAAGGATTAGTAGCTTAAAATAGGGCCTGGGGATAGAAACAACTCAAGGTCACATGAGAAAATGTTGATATTACTCATCACACCTTCCTCATTTTCAATGCTACAATATGGCCACTAGATACGCATACCTCATTGCTGGATTACATAAGCATCAAGTCAACACTATCCATAGAAAGAGACTATGGAGAAGCACAATCTAATTAGTCAAAACAAGATCAGGGCCAACTGTGGAACTGGTCATCAGTTTATTGTAGCCAAATTCAAGTTGAAACTAAAGAGATAATGTCAAAGTCCACAAAAGCCAAAGTATGACCTTGAGTATACCCCACCTAAATGTAGAGACCATCTCAAGAATTGATTTGATGGTTTTAGCAATAATAACTGAAGACCAGGAGAGTTATGGGATGACATCCAGGGCATCATATATGATGAAAGAAAAAAGTCAACAAACGTTCAGGTTCAAAACAAAAAGACTCAAATGGATATCAGAAGAGACTCTGAAGCTTGTTATTGATTGTAAAATAGCCAAAGCAAGAAATGATGAGGTAAAAGAGCTGAGCAGATCTCCACGTGTGGCTCAAGAAGACAAAACAAAGTATTATGATGCGATCTGCAAAGAAAGGGATTAGGAAACCACTAGGGAAGAACTGACCCGGCAGTCCTCAAGTTGAATAACTCAGACTACAAGTTTCATGCAGCAATACTAAACTTTTTTGGGGAAAAAGACTGCATGATGAAAGAAATATTTCTTTTTTCAACATGGAAGGAATACAGAGAACTTTTCCATAAAGGAATTTTTTGATATGCCCACATTTAGGCAGTAGCATAGGCTCAAGAAATGATAGTATCCAAGAATGCACTAGTGTAAAATAAGGCTATGATAAATGACAAAATATCAATTTAGATGTTGCAACTAGCAGATGCACAACTGAAAGTGATTGATCATTTATGTTTAAATTTGGTCAGCTGACTGAAGAGATCTATATGTATGCCCATACCCTCCAAAAACAAAGTTGTAAACAAGAATACATACATTTTGTAACAAAATCATTAATATCAGGCATAAGTAAAATATTGCTGAGGTTAATTCAAAAACAGCTATCACAATCCCCCCCCCCAAAAAAAAACACTGACAGAATTTCATGGTGGATTCAGTAGAAGATATAGAACAATGGGTATCATTATTGACATCAGATGGATCTTGAGTGATAGCAGACAATTTGAGAAATATTCCTATCCTTGTTTTATTTGCTATGCAAATAAAGTTAAATGTGTGATCATACCAAATTATGGATAATATTGTAAAAAATGAAAATTCCATAACACTTAATTGTACTCAGGCAGAACCTGTAAGACCAAAAGACAGTAGTGTGAGCAGAATAAGGGGGTTCTGTGCAGCTTAAATTAAGGACAGGTGTATGTTTGTTTTGTATTCTTTCACCATACTTTTTTATACAATTTGTATGCTGGACAAATACAATAAGAACCTAGTCATAGTTATGTAAGAACAGTTTTGGGCAAATCTACCGGGACAAAATCTCTTTCAAGTGTTAAAAAACAAAGATGTCTCATTGAGTGTTAGAATGTGCACAACCTGAGGCATGGTTTTGTCACTTGCTTTGTATGCATCCGAAAGCTGGAAAATGGTTAAGACAGCAGAATGGATGTCTTTGAATTATGGGGTTGGTAAAGAGTATTGAAGGTACTGTGGCCTGATTGAAAAGTGAACCAACCTGTCTTCAAAGAAGTACAACCAGAATGCTCCTGGTGAGGATGGCAGAACTTCATCTCAGACACTTTATTATGTTATTAGATGGGACCAATGACATCCATATATGTATTAAAAAGAACTTTATTCCAAGAAGTCATTTTATGCCAAGAAGGCCTCCCAGCCTAGTCCAACTAACGTCCATAAATCCAATGCTTGCTGGGCCCTCTTCCGACTCATGTAGCAGCAGGCCTCTGACACAGAACGGTGAAGTAGGAAGCGATGAAATCACAAGCCAGCGGGAACAGTCATGCATGCAGATCCAGTGTCGGGTGAAGAAGGGGCTGAGCACTGACACTCTCCAGATTGGCTCTCAGGGCCAAGAGCCAACATAGGGCTACATTTGGAAGTAGACACAGAGTCTCGGAGAGCAGGGAGGGCAATTGGGCAGAGAGAGGAAGATAATTTCTCACTTATAGAAAAGGCCACCCCCCAGGGAGACAGTATCAGGCTGTGAGCTGATGGATAGGTTGACTCCACCCCTGCACTTTCACCTAGGCTTAAGTTGACATAAAATCTAACTGTCCTCCAAGTCTCTAGTATCTTTTACTTCCACAATAGAAAATTAAGCTGACTGGCTTTATCTATTTCTATTCTCATGAAAATAGCAAGGACCACTCTGATAAGCCATAACGTAGAACACATCATCTAGGTAAAGCATTTAAAGATAATGAATGCAAAACGAATCCTAATAATATTAATAAAATTAGAGTTTCTCTCCCTGCATCCCTCCTTCACTTTGCTCTTCCTTCTCCTTCCACCTGACCACTTCCCCACCAAAGAAGAATGACATAAAAAATTAAAAATTTGAAGAAGCCAAGACATTAGGAAGAGAAACGGTCCACGTGTAAACTAAAATGCCTGAGAGACCAAGCCTGCTGGAGTTCATCAAAGGGACGGCTAACTACAGTTTTGCTATAATTATTATTATTATTTTAGAAATCTATAGTTTTATTAAGACAAAAACTGGCAGAGAAGTATGAAGCTTACATTTAAACAGTTTTCACAGAACCCTAACACGTGCCTCAAAGTTTACGATACAGCTCTAGATGCGGATTGGATGATGCCAAGAACGGATGAATCTCATGATTCAACACAAAGCACTTTAAGGATCACATAATTCTTTGGATTAAAAACAAAACAAAATACCTTAAAAAATAAATAATAAAGTGACCCACTGACCCACTGTGAAAGTTTATTCCTGAGACTAGGGCTTTCAAAATCTTCCAAGCCTTAAATTGATTCCATGAAATTTGTGCTGGTAGTGATTGAACTATGACACTAATGGTTTCAGAGTTCAAAGTTCAACAACAGAGTGATTCCAAGAGTTTATCCCCCTAAGAGCCTGCCTGGGCCCTGGGTTTCCCTCTTCTCTACCGTCTCTACCACCACCTACCACGACTCTCCCAAAGAGCTCTCAGCCAGAAGTTTGGATGAACAAGCTGGTATCTATGACTGACGGGAAAAGAAAGGGTCTTCCTATTAATTTTAAGAATTAGCACCTCAAAGGCAGAACAGTGTGCTTCTGCAGACCTTCCAATATAAAACACCCCCTCCTCAGTCAGATTCCATTCCCAAACGGTGGCTTGGGTAACCTCCCAGTGGAGTCCGCTGTAGAGGGCTGCGTTAAGCTCAGGCAGGGGACACCGTGGTTT
>NW_022103920.1:71238113-71243037 GCF_000313985.2 Echinops telfairi
TTTTTTTTTTTCTTCTAAAGGTTACATATTCTGGACAAAGAATCAATTCAGTTGGTGTTTGTTCTTTCTATTGTTTCCCCATTTCCCCAACTAAGGCCAAAACTTTAACAAAAGGGACCCTACCCATCTCCCTTGCTCCCTCTTCCCCATTCACCCTCCCGGCTCCAAATAATACAGCAGCAACAGCCGAAAATTACACACATGCGATGTTGTGAAAGTGTGGGATTAACACTCGGGAAGAAGGCTGTGGGTTGTGGAGACGCTCTTTGAAGATCTGCAGTATCTCTGAGCTTCCCCACACCCCCTCCCACCCACCCTACAAGCTTGTCCTTCATAGAAGGCCCTGTGCCTTTCTCATTGTGCTGCAATTATTGTAGACCAAGGCCAGCAGGAATTCATAGGCTGACAATTTACTCACTCTGTCACTTATCTCTTGCTTTTCACTAAATCTGTGTAGCTATTTCAGCAACTGGCACATGGCTGTGATGTGATCCCCGTAGCAAAAATCAACTATAACCACAGGCCGTTCTTGCTAATGAGGTTGCTTAATTACTAAGGCATTACAGTTGATGCAGGAGCTATGTATTAGAGCAAAAGGCCACACTGTCAGCCTAGATTCCCAAAGTCTAAGCACACATGTGCAGAAGAGTGGGGAAGCTCATCTTTCCTTTCATCTCGGGAATTTAATATAGAAATTGCTAGGAACAAGTATGAAATGTAAAACACCCCCCCCCCTTTTTTCAACTGTGAGGGTGACATGTTACAGTACAGAAAATCACAGTTGTTATTTGAAAATGCTGCATGAAAACAATGATTAGGAAACCGATATTGCATAACTCCAGGAGGAGCTATCCAGCATAAAGCCCTAGTTCAAGGGTAATTTCCCTCAGGTCATGTGCCATGGTAGTTGTGAAATAGATTCAAAAGCCTCATGCTCACATAAGTTCCAGTAAGCGCTATGCTCTTACTCATTTGGCAAGTCTTACTGTCACAGTCTGTATGTTGCCTTACATCAGACTTTTCACTAACTTGTCACCGATTCTCAATATTTTTTCCTTAAGAACAGCTCCAATAATATTAGCAGTACCTGCGACTTTGCCCACAATCAATATGATAGATGTTTTCATATTACTTCTTTCATATTATTTTTCCCAGATTCCTTAAAATGTTGCTTATACCCATTGACATGTGTAAGTTATTCTAGTAATTTGGCCTATTGCATGACCTTATTCTTTAATATGTGTATCAAGTAATACATTACCGTATCACGCATTCATTTTGATAATTGTGCTCACATATTACTTCCTCTCAAATTCATACATTTTATTTTATGTGCTACTATTGTCAGGTGCCATCAATCAGGGCCCTGTCCACAGCAACCCTATGTGTATAATAGAAAGTTTGACAGAGGATTCGTGCTATGAGAGAGGTATTGAGCTGCTAACGGCGAGGTCAGGTGGTTCAAATCCACCAGCCACTCCCTTGAGTAGCTATGAGTTGCTGCCATGCAATGGCAGTGGGGTTTTGTTTTGTTTTGTTTTCTCTTTTACAGATTATGTAAACTGTTCCTGATACCATGTCAAGTGAAACAAGACACATACGCCAAACCCACTGCTCAGGTTGATTCCAACTCCTGAGGATCCTGCACAGTGAAGGAGAATTGCTCCCACGGGTTTCTCAAGCTGTCAATCTTTACCCGAGCAGACAGTCTGTTTCCCCTAACGAGCATCTGATGGGGTTAGTACTGCTGACCTTTCAGTGAGCAGCCCAACTTCTGATCCACCATTGTCTCTGGTCCAACAAAAAACCAGACTCAATGCCATGCATTCAATTCTGACTCATAGCAACCTTATGAATCCAGTAGAATTGCCCCTGTGGGTTTCCGTGGGGTAACCCACTTTAACCACTTCAACCCTTCCTCCCACACACATACAGTTGTTTAACAATATTAAATATAAGTAAACGTACAAAGAAAAAATGACTAAAGAAAACTATACCACCCCAAAGGCAATCATGTTTATTCTTTGGTGAAGCGGATATGAATGATTGCTTCAATATTTAAATTCTTAGGCATTTTCTCTAATAAAAGAAACTGTGCTTTTATTATCGGGAGGGTAAATAGCATGGAATAAGAATTGCTATATGTCATTTTAAGCTATAAGCCTAAGTAAGTAGATGCATAATAAAGGTTCAAAATGAAATATTATTGGAACTACTGTATTAGGAATTTCAAAGTTCTTTCAAAAAAGGAGCGCCTGCAGATAACTTCTCCAAGTAGTACCCCTTTAACCATTTACAATGGCTACGTTAGTGATCACGTGGAAAAAAAGAGCACATACGAAATTAGATTGTTGTTGAACTCCCTTCGCCCTCTCTTGCTAAGATGGAATTGAGCCTTTACACAGAATTTCAAGTGCTGTCCTTTTACCGCTTTGTTAACTGGTTCTAAGGACTAAAGCAAGATCATTGAAACTGCGAACTGCCCTTTCAGTAGAGTCTCCTCATACCTTGTCAGCTTTCACAGTAAATCATAAATCATTTTTTTTTGTTATTGTTAAAGCATATCTTTCAATATTATCACTGGTGTTAGGATTTGATATATATGTTTAAAAGTCAGACTAATATGGTAGCATTTGGGATGAGCCCTCTTTTGTGTGTCTGCTTCATGCCTTTGTTGGAGTTTCACATTTTCTATGTGTGGGATTGAGGAATCATGGAAAATTGCCACTTGTGTGATAAATTACTGTTTTCACCCATCAAACATCGAAAATGCTCCGTATGAGCCTTGCACACCATTATGTTGCCCCATCTAGGACCCTTTGAAAGTCAGCAGGGTGCATCTGGCTGAAATTCAGTCAGGCGATCAAATGTATTCCAGCTTGGCGAACTTGAGAGCTCTCCAAAGGAGTGTCGCTGAAGGGATGGGATGATGGTACTGACAGGGCTCTGGGAAGGCGGCTGACACCTGACTGCTCAGAGTGAGCCACGGGACCTGCTCCCATTGATTTGCAACAAAGTCTTTTCCCAGTAAGTATTTCCACTTAACATTTCCTCCCAGGGAACCTGTGCAGTTGAAGATATTTACGAGTTTGCTTTCAGCTTAAAAATAAATCACCTCTAATTCCTCTAAGCGAAATCAATCAAAAACCTGTAAAAAATGGACTGGTTGTTTGGTCGATTCTGGCAGAAAAGTAAACAGCACTTCAGCTTTTCTCCGCCATTAAGGCCTAAATGGCCTAGAAAGTAAATCAATATTTCGAGTCAGCCTTCTGGCTATTGTTTAGCCAGTAGGTATGGATCTGCGCTGGCTTACTGCACTCCTTTGGGACGACCCTGCAATCCTCTGAGAGGCATGATAAGTTCCTTACCTGGTGCGGCTCGGCCGGACATTTAAATGGAGCACAGGCATCAGGGGCCCTGGTTGCAGGGAAAGGATGAGGACAGCCGAGTCCACGGCCGGCCGGCCGGGACAGGGCAACCCCGCCAGCGCAGTCAGGGGACGAAAGGACAAGTCACAGAGGAACTTGTCAGCTCCCCTAAAAATAAGTGAGGCTACAGGTAGTAATTTGAGTCTGAAGCATATATTAATGTTGCTTGAAGTAAGGAAATGCTTCTTAACCATTTTTGAGGCAAACTTATACATACAATTATATGCTAAAGATCTGTCATGACTCCTACTAATCCTTCTCTCTGAATATTTTTATGATTAGGAACAGTAAAAGCTAGTCAGAATGTGCACTTTTCCCCTGATCTCCTACACCAACAGGTTTCCCTGACTCAAGGTCAGAAAGTGAAGGTCTCTCATACCCTCATTAGCTTCATGTTAATGATTTATGATAACTTGGCAATAGGTTCTCGAGGGCACTAAAAGAAGAAAATCCGAGGGAAAAAGAGATCATTCTTGGAAGAAATGAAATTGTTTTCCTTTTGAACATAGTACATTGAGAGTGTCTTGGAAAGGCCTTGCATGGTACTTGGCTTACCGCGGGGTGGTTAAAAAATAGGACTGATTTATCATTGAACTGCTTCAGACGTGAAAAAGTCACATTTTTGGTGATTTTACTTAACGTTATTAACAGAGGTCAGGTGGGGGAATATAATTATTTAAATGAAAATAATCAAAAGTTAATTCCAAGGATGACACATGTATGCAAAATAGACTCATTTTGGGGGAAAAAACCAGTTTATTAATTGACTAATGTTACTAGAATAGAGAAACTGGTCTGATCTCTCGAGAGATTGCTGCTGCATCTTCCTTTGAGGCTAACCTCTTCAATTTTCAGAAAGTTTTATGTAGCCATAAAGTAAATGTATATTTTGAAACCATTCAAGGTTAGGGAGAATATTTAGTTTTCTGAAAAAATGATATTAAAGAAGAAATCTCAACGTAAACCAGACTATACTCATTTTTATGTTTATTATTTCTACTTGTTTGAGAGAATATTCTGTGGTTAAAATAATAAATTTATTATTATATATGAGTTTAATATTATCACATAAAAATCACCTGTAACAGTTCAGTAAAAATTAATTTGCTTGGCAATGATCATATTTTATCTTATTTTTTTATTATACTTTCAAAAAATCTACACTAAGAGCTAGATTGTATAGAACTTTTGCTCGCCTGTAATAAGTCAACGTTTTCTGCTCACTTCTTTTCCTATTTTCCAAGATGTGAGGAAGATATAAGGATAGAAGAGGGAACTGAAAAGATAATGGAGAGGGTTTGTTCTCTTTCAGATACACTATATGGACACATTAAATGTATACTTTAAATTCTATCTATCCACAAACCAATTAGAAAGCTGTATTCTCATTAGTTTAACATTGATTTGGAAATGTTTAATATAAGACATCATCAGAACAAAAAATCTTACCATAGTGAATGATGCGGGGAGTGTGGAGTGGAGACCCAAAGCCCATT